>NC_052104.1:2079177-2118274 GCF_012273895.1 Zerene cesonia
CGCGTAAGTCCGTATCCCGTAGGAATATCGGGATAAAAAGTTGCCTATATGTTATTCTAGTTGTCCAGCTGTCTACGTCCCAAATTTCATTGCAATCGGTTGAGAATTTTTGCGTGAAAGAGCAACAAACACACACACACACATCCTCACAAACTTTCGCATTTATATTGGTAGGATTACGAAAAGATTAATTTCTTGGCCTCACCCAACTTCAAAAGTGTAAAGAGGCGTTTTGAACTACAATCTAAGTCAAAACTTCAGTAATTTTCGAGTGATTTGTGTACAAAGGCAAAAATGACGACTGTCGATGTTATTTTTATTATAGTATTATAGCCCATGTAATCTCCTAAATATTCGTTGAAAAGATTTAGACTTCAAACATAATATTGAATGAAAGTATAACTCAATGTATACACTCATAGTTGTGTTAACGGATGTAAATCCTGTTTATATATTGCATTCTTAACATGCGATATTGTTATCGTTACCTAGCCATATTGTATCCTCTTAGAATAAAACCTTTTATTAATTTCCCTTAAGACCTAACCAAGCACGAAGGTAAACTGTCACTATATTCAATTCTAATAGCTTTTACCGACTGGTACCACATAAATAAGACAATTAATTAGGTATAGATTTTATTCAGCACTCAGGAATATAGTTTCCGATTGGAAAACATCTCTTATTTACTTTTAAAGCCTATTAAAAAATAACACAAATAAAAAACACAATTAGCCTACATCGATTTCATATTACAAATAACAGCCCCCAGTGTAATAGGATGACGGAATTCAGAAATATAAACCTTAAACACAAACCTATAATCATATCATCCAAACGACTAAAACAATAATGTATCAACTGATTAACATTTATAAACCGTGCAACTTTCTTACAGACTCACCACGCCGATGACAGGGATTAAACTAAACGCTTTCTCAAGTAAACGGTCGAAAATCTAGCAATTTATATTCACAGCCAGCACCACATTTACTGTACCAAGAAACTTCGAAGGCCGAATTAATGCGACGATTAAACCGAATTAGATTTGAGGCGCGAACTGGCAATTTGAACGAGATGTGATCGGACTGTTTGACGTATTGATTCCGTGAAACACTCAAACTTTGTCGTGTAAACGGTTTCAATATAAGATATCAAACCAAAATCAACAGATTAGACTTGCTAGTTCGTTGTACATTGCTTTCTTGTTTAAATGTGTAAGAACGAGAATGCGATTAGACGAACCATTAATTCAAAACTGCCAATGTTTTAAAAGTACGTAGGCAGAACGTTACATGTATAACAATTTAATTGTTTTTGACAATTTGATGTTTTCAGCCTGATTCTGGTCAGATCAAAGGAACAATAAAAACGCGTAAAATTTTAAGGTAAAACAAATTCTGTTTTAAGGTTTATGAGAATCTTTGGTAATGACAGTAACTGATCAAAGTTAGTGTAAAGCTTTTATTGAAAATAATGAAACTTACTCAAAAAGGGATTCTACATTTAATTTATATAAACGAAAAATTCAGCGATATTATTTTCCAACAAATTTTTATTATTTTCGTGTAATTTTATTTAAGGTTCTTATAAAATATGGCTAATAAGAAAAGAGTAGAAGAAATAAGGCGATTTTGGCTTTACGATGGCTTCCTCGGTTGGGGTCCGTATAACAACATGTATTGCCCTAGCTTTATCTGTGGTACATATTATATAACCTACAGCACTCAGAGATCACGTACCTATCCAACGC
This sequence comes from Zerene cesonia, assembly GCF_012273895.1. NCBI lineage: Eukaryota > Metazoa > Arthropoda > Insecta > Lepidoptera > Pieridae > Zerene > Zerene cesonia. The sequence goes on from NC_052104.1 coordinate 2,080,931, forward strand.
AGAAACATTTTTTATAAATTGGTGATTTAGGTAGATTTCCCGTGATTAGCGTTTCCCGTGATTTAGCTTATATTATTAGAATAGATATGGGTTATTATTTGTTAATTTTCGTTTTAGCATTGCATTAAAAGTGACCATTTGTGAACCAATCTGAAAATCTCACCTGTAAATTAACATACGGCGCGTCAGCCATGACCGTCGGTACAATGAAGCCTCCTTCCCCTGTTGACATATCGATGTCTTGACTGTAAATATCAGTTTTGTCGTCATACAACTTGACCCGTACTCGGACACGTTTCTCGGTGCTCACTGCTTCCACCTGGTAAACGTACGGTTAATTGGATGAAAATTATACATTGCTTTGATTATATTGATTATTATTTGAACGTACATTTCAATGGTAGTTGACAACATTTCGTTTATTATAAGACTATGAGAGAAACATACAATTTGTTAATTTTTCTATTGTGACCATAGAAAATATATAAACACATTTTTTATATAAATTTAAACGAGAAATTATATGGTGACGTTAAACGCATAGCGTATAACGTTAAACCTAAATAAGAATGTATAAGAAAATAGGATATATAAAATACAGTAGCGATTTTAATAGGTCCTTCGTTAATTTTATCTCTGTTTTTCTTTAATGTTCAATTTCTAAATAAAATGCAGAGTAAAGTTTCAGTTAGTTCTATAAACAAACTAACAATTTGGGTATAGTCTGAGTGATTTTGAACGATTTTGAAATAAAGGAGTATCTCCTTTATTTCGATTAAGTAGAAGGAGACAGGAATAATGAATTACTGCTATTACATGTAAAATAAATCCCTTGCAAAAAACCTAATACAAGCGAGAACCGTGACAGCCAAGATAAGCGCTAGCCGATCCCTTAAGCTACTCTAAAATGAAAACGATATTGTGGGGTCCTCTTTAATTAACCCATTAAGTGTGGAGCCGACCTGGCTTAGCTCCAAAAGCTTTAGCGACAGAAGTCTTTGCATGAACAGTGGTAATTAAACACCTTGGCTTTCGTTATTGTGTAATGTTGCTAACGTTGAATTTAATATGTTTATTAATTTTGCCGTTCGATCGTTTTGATGTAATTTGATTTTATGGTTTTTTTCGTTTTTAGAATAGGTTTATGTTGAAAAAATAATTGTACAAATAATCTAATTATTAACAAAGGATACACGTAGAATATTTTGAAACTATATAAAAGCACAGCGATTTACTACTTGTCTTTGAAACACAAAAATCGGTGTTCAGTTGTAGCGTTCCGTTACCTTCTATTGGCTTATGATTATTTTGTTATTAGTCGCCCAGTGGTCAAAATCCAGCAATTTTCGTAGAAAGGTTTACAAAATTTTTGCTTCGGGAATTGGATAGATAACGTACTTTGCCATTAACAGATAATTCACCATTCATTAGATTAACTACAATATATAATATCAGATTTTTACTAACCAATCTTTCCTAACAGCTATCTATCATTTCCGAGCTAAGCAATAACTCAATGTGGTGTGACGTAAAGAATCACATTGATCTAAGCCTCGTTACAGCTCTTGAAATAAATTACTGATGGAGAGCTGAGTGGACAGTTGAATACAAATTGTTAATGCTTTATCGCAAAATACTGTGATAATCTTATGTTAAGATGGCCTTTTTTTATAGTGGGGAAATGTTACATAGATACCCACGGCCCCCGGGGAAGAGGTCGTGGGTTATGTCGGATTCCTACCGACTAAAACCCCACTGTGTTCCGTCGAGCCACATAAGTGAAGGGGCCACGAGTGCTTGTTGGAATTCGTCCGCGACCATGTTAAGATGGCCTATCATTATTAGCTTAACATTAGAGAACGTATATATGTATTTTTTTGCTTTAATCTTGATGTTTTATTGTGGTTGGTATTGTTTTGTATAAAAGTATTATTCCTATGTTACTTTGGTCCTTTAACATCCTGACTATTTAAATGTTTTTTTTTTGTTTAAAAAAAATGGCTTTCCTACAGTTTAAGTATTTATATGTAGACAAAAATCAACGTAGACATCCATCCTTATTACAAATTTTGTATAAATTGATTTAATTAAAGTCATCTTCTTACAATTTATATCATCAAACATAAATTCTGACGTTATTTCTAATCTTCTGAAACTAGGAGCTTAACCTTTGTTTAATTAAAACAATTCTCCGAATAAATAACAGTGAACAAGTTTCGTCTGAGTATTCTGATACCTCGATCTGGTTTAATTCAGAGTCAACGACACAGGGTCATCCAAGTCAGTTGAATAAAACGGTCCTATAAATGCTACGTGGAAAGTGCTACGACGTAGCATATCGTAGCTGATGCAGTGACCTCACCTACGATGTGTAGGTTTGAGAAAATTACTTTCAATCTTCTCTGCGCTGTGTGTTATATTTATGGCAGATAACGAGAAATTATTTAATTATTATTTATTTATTAGTAATATCGACACAAAAATCACTGTCCCTGTGACAAATTTAACAAATTAATTATATTATTGCGCGTGTTGTTTTGCTCATAATATCTCAATAACTTTTTTGTATTATCTTTTTGGTTGTTTTAAATGTGTGAACTGTATCCATATTGAACCTGAGATAAACTTTTTTTTCTTTTTTTTTAGAATATGCACAATTATAGAAACGTATTTGTATCATTAATTATATGTAACAGTGTGATTGAGGTTACCATCTGTAGCAGTCACCATTATAAAATTATGAAATAGAAAGAAAATAGAATAGTAAAATACTACCCATAATAACGACGGTCGGAATTATAAAATCAATAGTAACAGAAGCATGATCAAATATTGACATTAGTTAGAATAATTTTCAAATCAATTTAAACATTGGTCGGGAACAAAATTAGAGGCACGAGTAATTCTCTCCGGTTTTATTTTTCTTTCCCCAAGGTAGTATCTATCCGAAGAATACTTCGCTTAAAAATACTTGGAAAAAGTTTCAACGGCCGGTGGCAGATTGCAATCGTTTCTTCAATGGAACTTTTAAATGTTCAAGCGAATCGGACTCGTTTTAAAATGTATAATAGTTGCATTCGTTAACTCTAAGGATTATACTCAATATTAGCTGGGTGTGTTGATGTTATATTTATTCAAAACTTGTTCAATTATGTAACAGCTCGCTGGAGCTCTTACATATTATATTTAAGAATTGTAATCGTTATTGGCATGGCATGCCATAACACTAAATTAGCGAACTGATTCAAAAGTCTCGATTTTTAATTTGAATAAATATAAATATTAAACCAGTTTGAGCAATGAATATTACATTGCCATCCACTTCCTAATATAACAATGTTGCAATATGGGTAAATTTTTATAGGATTTTGCATTCTAATGTTTAAATATATAGGATTAATTCAATAGGGTATCATTTATTACGTACCCGACCGACAAAAGGCAGCCCCGGCTTGTATCTCCTGCGCATACTATCCGCGAACTTCAGCTCCACATAATGTTGCTCAGCAGCAGGGGTCGCGGGGGTCGTGACCCCCGACCCCGAACCGACTGTGACGTCAACGCGGGTGGAGCCTCCGCCGCACGTGGCTTCTATAGTCCATGTGCCGGCTTGGGCACCGGCAGCTATTATGATGTTCAATTTTCGGACCCCTGAGAACAATTTTTTTGCTGTAGTTGTTTAGTTTTTTTAGTTGTTTAGTTGACTATATTATATTATAGTTAATCATTATGGAAAAGCGACCACTACGTATAACAATAGGAAAGTTTATACACTGTAAAAATCAATGACTTTTTCTAATGCTAGGCGGAATTAGAAAAGCGGCATTTCGAAGAATCAGATATTTGACCGTCACATCGTAGTTAATATATAGTAATAACCCAATATCCCTTTTAGAGTCTTGTTGGATATTGTCGGATATTCTAATGCATAATTTTTACAAACGTCCAGAAAATGCTTCATCTCAACTATAAAAATAGGTGCTAAATGATCAATTTCAGTGAAAAAATGTTTACAATAGCGTGTGAAATCGAGTAACTCCGGACCAATTTCCAATTTTACGCAGTGCAGAATCGTTCGATCCATTCTATCGAAGAAAATACTTTAAAGACTAAACACAAAAAGATTTGAAAGTGAACAAGCGCGAACCAAAGAAAAGAGTTAATGTCAAGCGAAGTCTGAACGCCATATTGAAGCTTAACAAAAGAAATAACGGAGTCATTTTTCTAAGACCGCCTTTCATTGAGGCGATTGAAGGAACCACAATAGGTTAGACATGGAATCTGCGAACATTTATATGGATGTTTTAAAGTCGTGATATACATGTCGTGTTTTTATATTGCGAATTTTTTTTGCAATGAATAAGACAGTATTATTGTGTACTAGCTAGCTAGCCCCGCTAGCCCCGGCTCCGCCCGGTTTAATTTGAGATAGAAACAAGATAAAAATATAGCCAACCGCACTCACAGATGATGTGGTCTACTGTTGATAGAATGTATTATAATTGGTTGAGGAGACCAAAAGATTAGCCCCTACGACATCATAAACACACAAATTCACATACTTTACCTCTGTATAATGTTTGTATATATTTAATCATAATATTGTAATTTAAACATATAGGGCTAAAACTCCTCACAAAAAATTACCACATACGTTATATGTCAATTCCTGGGTGAAAATTACTCTGAAACTTTCTACTGTACCATATATTTTTAAACAACGTTTGAAGTTTTAATAAGATTGAGTAACCCATAATTTTTATTCCACTACTAATTCAAAGTTTTCCCACTACTTATTTTGAAATATGCCTCATAATATATTATGTAAATGTTAGTCTGATTTTTAACAATCTTTCATAACAGAATGAACGAAATGAATTGCACTGCGTTTCCATCTACGTATAAAAATATATATACCCAACAACAAGACTCAAGAACAGCTGACACGCCCTCGTAGCAAAAGTTTTTGTATGACATGTGACTTTTAAGAGGGTCCACGGACCGCAGCGTGATTTATCAAAACCCCTTGCGGTGACAAGCCGTGACTGTCTCTTATTAATTTGTTACAGCTGAAGGGTGAAAAACATTGTTTTAATTTACTGAAGCAAAAGTTCGTTTGCCAACCATCAGCGCAATTTCTTGTTACAAGACAACGTGACTGCAATGTACGTATCGGAAAATATGAGGTGTATAGTCATTGAAATTTATAGTCCCGACTGTTTATTGCGTATGTGGTTTTATGGTAAAATGAATTTTCTTTGAGAGGATTGTCTATAACGTTGCAATATTCATTATCTCTATGGCTTCATAACACGTTCACTTATCATTGTTCATATGGAAACTTACATGGACAGTTCTAAAAATAGAATCTCTATTACATAATTATTGCAGTTAAAATGTTTCACGATGATATCACTAATGAAAAGGAAGTAAAATTTCTGTAATTTCATCCCTAATAATATACTGTCTCTAAGTATGCTTAGCTCTTTAAAACAGGCAGTGGTTTATGATGCAGGTTTATTAATAGAGAGCGATTAAAGAGGAATGTCTATGTGTATACAACATGTAAAATGCATACATAAATTGAAGCCAGAGCGTTTCGCTATTTAAGTTAATAAAAATCACATTTCAAAAATTAACATTCGTCGTCCAGTTTATATTTGTTGTGAAAGTCATAATTAGTACGAAATCCTACTACTATTATAAAGGCGAAAGTTTGTATGGATGTATGGATGTTTGTTACTCTTTCACGTAAAAACTACTGAACCGATTGCAATGAAATTTGGTACGTAGATAGCTGGACAACTGGAATAACATATAGGCAACTTTTTATCCCGACATTCCAACGGGATACGGACTTACGCGGGTGAAACCGCGGGGCGCAGCTAGTAATACAATAAACAAATAAAAACAAACATACTAAACAAAAGCTGACAAAAATATTATCCACAATCTAACAAAATATATTACCAAGATATAAAAACGGTGTTTGTAAACACGGTGTCGGGTCTAACACGTGTAAGGTAGGGCACGATCCCTTAAGGTAAGCTCGACCCACTGTGATACTTTGGATAAATCCATACCAACAGAAGGCCTTGAATTTTTAACCCTTTTCACCATAGAACGCAAATAAAATATAAATGCAAACGTTAGAACAGAAAACTAAATAAAATGGAACATATATTTTGAAACACTATTTTGAAGTTTTATTTTGATAATGTGCTGGTGAATAAGGTCATGTTAGATTTTTGGAAACTGGAGTTGGTATGATTTTTTTTTTTTTTTATGTCATAGCGGGCAACTGAGCTGGTGGTTCGCCTGATGGTAAGCGATCACCACCGCCCATGAACATTCACAAAGGCTGGGCCTCTGCGAATGCGCTGCCCGCTTTTTTGGGATAAGGGAAAAGGAATGGATTAACGACTGGAAAGAAGGAATGGACTGGGACGGGTGAGGAAAAGGAAACGGGCCTCCGGCTCCCCCACTCACCGTACGAAACACAGTGGCATGCCACTATTTCACGCCGGTTTTCTGTGGGGGTGTGGTACTTCCCCGGTGCGAGCTGGCCCAATTCGTGCCGAAGCATGCTCGACTCCCACATAAAAAAATGATAATAGAGTTGGTAAGATATCTACTGATAATAAGCACTGTCTTCTTATTTCCTTTATTCAGTATATTCTAACTTCCTCATATGATTATAAAATGCCTACGGTTTTTTGTACTTTTCCTGGTTAAAAAGATTTATAAAGACAGTTTCTTAATAAATTGTGTGAATAATAATATACCAACTAAAAAGGAACTAAAACATTGTAGTAAAACTAAATATTAGATGTAATATACCATATATTTTTTCGTATAAACCACGAGTTTCCAAAATATATAGTGTTGCCTCCATAAAAAAAACATATACATATTAAATGACTGTGTAAATATATCACTTTACAAATTCTACCTACATTAACGTGTCTAAAATTCAGCGCCAATTATTTTTTATCCCTCATAAACTCTACTAAACAAATAACCTTTGAACCTCGAAATTTTAGGGCTCGGCTACTGTAAGCTTAGTCATATAAGTCACTTAAGCCTATTTACGGTTACACGCTGAAATTTCGTTGAAATTGAGAGCTGCGCCCATCGTACAATTCTTGAACAAATCTTATTTAGGATTCACTCAGAAACGGGCCTATATAAAACAAAGTCCTTTGTTAATCCGCGCTTAAACAAGCGAATGGATCACAGTACGCAAATTTGTAACTCTGGCCTTCTTCCTTCCGCATGAAATGTAAAATAAACTCCGCGATCCCAGTTCATTATTCTTTACGCGTAGATTTTCTCGGAATTAATGGTGTGTTTTTACTGTAAAAAGCAATTATGTAAAAATATTATACACATGGGTGTATTTGAGCAGGATCTTGGGTACTTTCTTGGCTATAATATAAAATGTTTGCGTTTCACGAAATTTAATTACATTCTTCTCATGTTAATTTATTCCGAAATGGTATTTATGCTTTAATAAGCAATTACGTGAAATTACAGAAAGTGAGACATTTATTATCTACAGTACGTAAATTAACGATCAAGGAATCAAGTGGTCGTATTTAGACTTAACATTATATGTTTTCAATCACAATTCAAAAACAATTTGCCTTAGGCGTAGATAAACTACACGTATATGTAATATAGACAACAGTTCCATGAATAATATCTTTATTCAATTTAGAGTACAGTGAATGAAATATGAAGACGTCGTATTGGTTAAACTGATGAAGCCTTCACAAAGGCGTGTATCTATTCTAGACCAATGAAACAAATATATCGTATTGAACAAAGGTCTTGGTGACATGTGATTCAAATAATACGGTATTGTATCGGTCTGTATTGTTTTAAGACAATAAACTTACTAATAAACTGCTATAAGTCTATTCTTAAAGGTATATCCCTATGTCCTACTAGCTTTTCGCCCGTGGCTTCACCCGCAAAGTGTAAGGTAATATAGACTGTCCTGGATTTTTTGCCGCATAGGTGTCACTTCCAAGGGATTTTCGCTGTACCAACTATTTTATTATATTCGAGGCTCAAACTAATCCTACTATCTTACTTCCTACTTAAATTATAAATGCGAAAGTTTGTAAGGATGTGTGTGTGTTTGTTACTCCTTCACGCAAAAAGCCACTCAACCGATTGCAATGCAATTTGGTACGTACACAGCTGAACAACTGGAATAATATATAGACAACTTTTATCCCGATATTCCTACGGGTTATGGACTTACGCGAAACCGCGGGGCGCAGCTAGTATAAACTATAAATATTTGAACATTTTTTTTTATAAATTAAAAAACATTTACTACTAGAGGGCTTCTTATTTTACTTATTATATCAATATATCAATTACCGTAGTGATAATTATGGAGTATAACATACTGAATAAAACATTACTTCAATTTCATGTCGTAATCGAAGGATTCCAAATTTAGGCTAAGTCTAAGCCTAGGGAAGGCTATCCAAATCAATAAATAACACATCAATAAATGATAAGTCAGCAAGGCGTGTAAGGCAAACCCAATCTATCAAAATCTGACACGGGGTCCGTAGAAAGTGACATGGAAACGCTTTTATAGAAGAAAACGCGGGAAAACCTTAACAAATTTTGCATTGAATTCTAAAAACTTAACCCGATAGAAATGGAGATTGATTTGGATATTACCTAACGATTGACATGTCAATATACACATTATAACATGTAATAATTTAGAATTAAAGTGTTAATTCGTTTAACACAATAAAAATACAGAAATTTTTAAAAGCAATATAAGCATATAAATTTAATTATCGCCAATATTAAATACATTATACTAATAAAATAATTGTGATTAAAAAAACTCTTAAACGTAAGAATACAGAATATATGATTATTTCAATTTGTTTTTTATCTAGAGCTTTGAAAGTTATAATATGTTAGTTTTCATTATACTATAAGAATATCACTATAACAAATTGAAATAATTATTTTCCTTTAACTTCGTTTCAGAATGGAGTACTGCTGCTGTAATATAGATGGAAACTTCGAGAAGCGGTAACAATAACAAAGTTACTTCGCAATTAGAGGGAGATTGTACGATCTGCCAATATAACTTGATCCGTGATCAACGTTACAGTATTATATCTAACCTAACGCTTGTGCTTTTACTAACCTAACTAATAACTATTGCAAGTTATTATAACAACGATTATTAGAATATAATAGAATAGAATTCATTTGTAGTAAAATAAAATTATGTCAACAAGAAAACATTTGCAACATGGAATCATCAACATCAACAATCATTTAGATTTTATTACCGATCGCTTTACAAGAAATTAAAAGCAATATATTCTATTAAATTTTACTTGTTATAGGTGTCTTATTATAAGTAATAAGTGAAATGAGAAAATATAATGAGGGTAGAATATTGGCGGTTGTTAGAGAAAAATCAACATGATACCTTCAATTAACATTCGCAACAAGTTCATTTTAAATTCAAGTGGCCTATTAAAACCGCTCTAGTATTTAAACAGGCTGGTACTTAGACGATATTGTTGTACGCAACAGTTATCGACTAATAGCTCTCTGGGTCGAATGAGCGACCCATTTCTTGAATAGTTTCGAGTTACGAGTGACAAGGGGGTGAATTATCTTCGAATAGTTACTCGACTCATTTGCGGCCTGTTAATGTACTTGAGAACTTCGATTTGGCTTTTCTTTGAAAGTGGGCGAGGAAAAGTCCCCGAATCTCGAACGCTTGTAGTACTTTTGGATATTTGTTTCACGGTACATTTCTTTGTTTAATCGAGTGCGAAGTTTTTTGTTGAAGTATCGATTTATTTTGACGAAATTGTGTTTACGAGTGTATGGATCTTTTTATTCAATGGATTGTTGTCCATACTATTGTTTTCGTTTGATGATTCAATCATAATGTATTGTGTTTCTATAAACAAGTTATGATATTAGTTTGGGTGGTATTATATTATTTACTAGAATTTGTTGTCAACATCGTAATATAAAATTTAATATGTAATAAATCTAAGAATAAGGACTATATTCAGAGCTGTTAATTAAACTCACTTAAGAATAGGCAATGATGTATGCATTGGAAACAACAGTCAGACAAAACAAAATAAATCGTGTTTGAACGCAAACTGGTTTTCCAACTAAACCAAACTCTCATTTTTTATTTTATATTTGACAAAACGATCACTAATTGCTTTCTTATTTTTGGTTGGATCTCATTGCAAAAGTATTTCATAATCTTGTAATATATTCAGAGTTTTAAATAAGATACATTTATTCCCATCATGGTTGAATTGAATTTTAAATAGTAGGTATCACAAATTCATAACTGTCAAGTGCGATATACTAACATATATATATAATAATATAACATTGGCAGATTATCTGGTTAAAACATCTGCAAAATAATTCTAATTATAGTCTTATAAAAATATTTTCTTATTATATTCTTATAAAAAGTCTTATAAATATAAAAACTACTGAACCGATTAATATTTAATTTTGTACGTAAACAGCTGGACAACTGTGAATAATATATAGGCAACTAACTGTGTGTGCGTTTGTTGCTCTTTCACGCAAAAGCTACTGAACCGATTACAATTAAATTTGGTACGTAGACAGCTGGACAACTGGAATAACATATAGACAACTTTTTATCCCGATATTCCTACGAGATACGAACTTACGTGGGTGAAGCCGCGGGACACAACTAGTCATCAATAAAAATCGTGAAATAATATCAATCTCTACGGACGCATATAGTCACCTAACACTTCCCGCTTTACCATAGAAAATAGAAAGCGGAAATCACCGAATTCACTTTTATCTAACATTATTTACGTTAAGTTTCTAAAGATTTGAAAACAGTTTGTAATAGGAAATTGAATCTGTCAGTACGTTAGAGAGAACTTGATCTGTATTGATGCGACACGGAAAGGCTTTTAAAGGAAAACATTGCCTTCCTGTATACCTGCCGGCCCAAATCTTGCGAAGATACCGGAGGTGGAAAATATTACCCTACTAAAGGTACGTGTGAAGCTTAAATAGGACGATATAATAGAGACCTAGGAATAAATAGGTTGATATAATTCGCTTAATAGATTCAATAGTTAAAGTTTTAAGCTAATAAAATTTTTAATTATGATTCAATTTTGTTATTTGCAAAAATGTTTTCTTCCCAGTCAGTCCAATACAGAGCGAAGTTTAAACAAGATTATGTAATCTTGTTTTAACTTATCTTTGTCATGAAGCGTCTTAATAAATCTTAAAATATAAAATTAAATTAACGTAGAATATAATTGATTTGTATTTAGGTACCTAGCGATCTTTCTATCAATAATTATATTATCATTTTGTTAGAGTTTATGTAAAGTCAATATACTGAAGAAAATAAATGAAAGATTTAGTATAATTGACGATGTTGGTATAACGACAATTTATTGTGCTATAAATAGACGTATAGAGTATTAATATAATGTAAATATATACTGTATGTGTGTATGTGTGTATGTATGTATATTTATTTATTTATTATTAATTTTTTTTTTTTTTGCAAGTATCATTTAATATAGTATTATTATTTATTGTAAGTATCATTTAAAGGTATATTTATATGTATATGTGATATGTATTCTAAGTTAAAATATTTATGTACTTAATACCCTACCTCCTGCTTTTTACTATTTCTATACACAGTGGGTTGCCTGGAAGAGATCACTCTTTAGTGATAAGGTCGCCTTCTGTGCTGGTCTAGTTTTAAGTTTTTATATTTAAGGTTTATTTGTATACCAGTACAATAAAGTGTTAAATAAATAAATAAATAAATAAATAATATACGAAACGTACCTTCGTCCATGGAGAGTTGGTCCCAAATAGCAACTTTGGTACCGGCTGGGTTTTTCAACGCCACGTAAGCTATTTCATCTCGAACCAACCGCAAGTCGTGATCCAGGGCCAAGATCCAAAATGTTACTGTAAAACGAGAGAGAATTAATAAGGATTTCTATGCAGTCGGCAATTAAATAAAATTGATCATCATTTTTGTAAATACACACAGTAAAATACATCCTCTAAAGTCACTTTTAAGAGATTGGAGATTATTTGTAAAGGCAGAGAAAGAAAACGTGATTTATAGAACAACCCAAATTATAATGAATACTAGTATTATTACGATGTAAATCTTTTATTAATATTGTGGTGATATAAATATCAATATTTACTACTTTAACACCCGGTTAGGAGGCCTGTGTCTGAAAACTGAAAAGTTGTTTGCTTAAACTTATCTTAGGAACTACGGGACATATTTCAAAAATTATTTTTCAGTTACATATGTACGTGATCTCAGAGTGCTACAGGCTATATGCCACGAATGAAGCTGGGGCTGACCGCTGGTAATATATGAAAGTAATTCGATACAGTACCTTCAACTATGCCTTTCACAACTAATTAATCAATCATAAATCCAAACATTAAAAAGTCAATCTACGATAATCCCACAGTTCGCAGAGAACTTATGGGTCGTACTAGTAATTAATTACAAGCAGAGTTCCGTTCAAACTTGAACAATAAAGGGGCCACGCCCTAACAACTTTACACGACTGCGTTACAGCCTCCGAAAACTTTTCTACCTCTAGAACTGCGTAAATATACACTTGCTTAACATTTGTTGAGTTACTTTACGTGAGTAAATATTAACAGTGAGTGAGTGAAGTTCGAATTGGTGAATTTTACATGTTTGTGATAGAGTATCGTTGGCAAATGAAGAAGCTCTTTTGTGTAGCTTTATTATTTAATTTAATCGATGCGTATACTTAAAAAGTATAGAGATTTATGTGCAATAAATCGAGATAATTAAACTCATTGTCAGATGCCATGATTTAGTTCGTTCCTTTTACAGGGAGTTAACTTTATTCATAATTATATTTCAATGCTTTAAAGTCATCATAACAGAGCGATTTTATGGTATAATATTTATGCCTAAAGATAGTAAGTACAGATACATACTTTCTGTGCAATAATACACACTACAAACCTACAATCATTAAGATTCGTTTAGCTATTCTCGAGTTATAAGGTGTGTAATTCGATTTTCCAAAGATTAATGGAATTCCTTTTAACCATCGTAAGAAAGCTGTACAAAATCAGTAAAAAATTAATAAATAAGGTATACAAAAGCTACTGAAATACGCGAATTATTGTGAAGCATTTCAATAAACATCGTTTATAATCAGTAGTTCTACTTTTACACTCTTCTGTCTAGTTTAACAACATACCCGAAGTGTGGGTGGAACATAAATTATTCCTTAGCAAACCTTTACACCTCAGCACTTAGATCGTTTCATTAATTTTGTAGGGTAAGGCCGCTATTATATATAATTACTTTTCGATACTAATTACGATTAATCATGCATGTCCGAAAAGAGGTAGTATAAAGAATATATTGATCCGATTATCCTGCAGTTTCAAATATCTAATCCCTACTAATATTATAAATGCGAAAGTAACTCTGTCTGTCTGTCTGTCTGTTACGCTTTCGCGCCTAAACCATTGATTAGATTTTGATAAAATTTGGTATGAAGATAGAACTAAAGTTGAGAAAGGACATAGGATACTTTTTATCGCGAAAAAAGGGTAGAAAGGGTTGAAAGAGGGGATGAAAGTTTGTATGAAAGTTCTTTATTGTCAAACCGATTTTGATGAAACTTGGTATGAAGATGGAGCTAAACGTGGGAAAGAACAAACCATACTTTTTAATGCGAAAAAAATACTCCTTACCATGTCGCGCGATATAAGCGAATTCTACGCGGGCGAAGCCGCGGGCGAAAAGCTAGTGAAAAATAAAACAATCGCCGAGGTTAAAAGAACTTAAATAAAATTCCATAGTATTAAATACATATTATGGTTTATAAAACTTTACTAACCTCTTAAATTATCTACTATAATATTTCACAGTATTCCCAATAATGATTATCATCATCATCAGCCCATATATGTTCCCACTGCTGGGACACAGGCCTGCTATGAGGGTTCAGGCCATAATCCACCACGCTGGCCAAGTGCAGGTTGGCAGATGTCACATGTCGTCGAACTTTTAATTCTTGGACATGCCGGTTTCCTCACGATGTTTTCCTTCACCGTTTAAGCAGTGGTGATGTTATCCACATGCGCAGATAAATTGAAAAATCAATTTATTTCCTGCACGCTCGCCCGGTCTCGAACCCCTGACTTATCGATTTTGAAGTCCGAGGTTCTCACCACTGAGCCACCACTGCTTTTTTTAAATGATTATAACCATTCATAATTTTATATATAGGAAAGAAAAATTAAGCTACAATAATTAAAAAGGCAAGCAATAAATTAGGATAGAGAATGTTAACGAATTCCCAACAGGCAATTATTTATCCTGCGTAATTGCATGGCAGTGAGTAATGCAGAATAGCATGAGAGTTAATTCCATATTAATTACCACTTTTTAATCAATACTACGATTATTAAAAATGTACATTTTCATATAAGTATAAAAATTAATAATACCCTTTAACGGAACATTAGATAATATGTTGAAGTAATGCGTACAAAGTAAAACTGAAAATTAATTTCGAGCAATGTTGAAAATGCATGGTTAAACTAATTACTTACCGAGTCAAAACAAACATCTTTGCATGCGTACCTATTTATTATTTATTTGGTCATCAAAATCTTATGAAATCTTTTCTAGTCTACGGTACCTTCTAACTATGTGTTAAATGCTTCAATTAAAAAAAACCTCTCCATAACTCCAATTTTTTTGTGCATATTCAAATACTAATTACTCATAAAAATCTGTTAATTTAGCATTAATTTATATTCTATTTGTTATTAATACCAGAGGGAAAAGCAGAGGGAAATTTTAATTTAGAACTTCTTGGAACGTACTCTTTCTTTTTTTTTGTGACGTTATTTATAAGCCAGTATTATTAACGTGAAAAGTTTTTATTGCATTCAATTATAAGAGAAATAATAAAAAAAATCATCACAATGAAACACATCTATTTTAAAATTCATGTTTCTTCTAATCATGGAGCTAAATAAGCCTTATTTAAGGTTACATTTTAGCTTCTGTTCTATATAAATAATTTTAAGGTAAAATATTATCACGTAGGCGGAACAAAAGAAAACTGCCAATCTTCGCCGACAGGCTAATTGGGAATCTAATCAATTACGCCCAATACCCGTGGGGTATTAATAGATGTTGATCGTGCTTACTTCGTTATGTTTCATTACGTTCTTGTATGGGTCATTAGCGTAGCGAATATACCTTAAATTATTACTTTGATGTGTTTCTCGAACTGACTATACGTTATGTTGCTATGCAATTAGTACTCGTTTTATATTCAACCTAAGAAATGTGAACAATGGTTAAGCAAGTGTTATGTTCTAACGTAAAAATGACGGAATGGAATTCAACATTTGATTTCAATTTGGAAGATTTGGTTAATAATGATTAAATGTTCTAATATATGTTTAAAAAATACTTCATAAGTAAATAAAAAAGTATAAATTAACTATGAACTTATTATGAAAAGACTAAGCGCAACACTTCTCATATGTAAATGCAATTATTATGCATACAATATCACATATCTGATATACGAGTATATAAGTCGAATATTTATTTATATAATCAGCATTGTCCTTTATTAAACATTACATTAAAGTACATCCAACAATAGGTCTTAAATTTATTATTATATTGTGTATATATTCATATCCACCCAAATGAGTCGATCACTGAACATAAAATAATATTTAATTTCCTCATACTCACTTGTCTCTCCCGGCCTGTAATGGTGTCGAGCTGGTCTAACAATCACATCCCGGACTGGACCCAATAGCTTGATGACGCTATGGCTCTTAGCAGTACACTCTTCATTGCCCACACACCCCACTGTGGTGTGAAGGGTGCAGCTGGATCTTGGGGAGGGTGGTATCTTCAGCGTTATTATACCATAACCTGGGACAGAAAAAATGTACTTTATGAATTAAAAATCGAAAATTACACATGGATGTTCTGATGCTACTAATAAGATAAATGTATCAAAGATACTAGATCGTGTTTTGTCGCATCATGTTGAATCTTACTGGTTTACGTATTTTTATAAATACCTACTGCGGAAAATATAACATGAACTAATCCTATTCACAATTCAATTCGTTCGGATTATTTGCTTTATAAAATTTATGACAATGGATTGAAAATACTAGTTCAAAACTAACATTATAATATTAGGTAAGAATATTGGGTTTCAAAGAAAATTTGTTTCTTAAAGTAGACTAAAATGTGATTCTATTTCAAAATATCCAAGTAAACTTTAACAATGTATAACGTCATTAGAAAATACTCCAACTGCAATAGCGACATTAATATGCCCATAAAATTCAACGTTCGAAAAATGTTGTTCGAAGTCGAATCAGAATCCATTTAAAATCGAAAAGTTTCTAGAAGCTTCGAGAATCGTCGAACCAACAAAAGTTCTTGGAGATACTCCAAATAGAAAGGATGTTCAAGGAATTGCGCCAACCTTTCCGAACAAGCACTTAAACCAGACGTTATTAAAGGTAAAAATGATTATTGTATGAACGCACGTGTTGGTGGAAATTTATTTTCACATTCTATTACTACTTTAATGTTGCTTAATTTTTAATGCAATGGACTGCATTATAAGAATTTAACCGAAGCGATGTTTAACTATAGCTAGCAGAAAATACCTATACAATAATAAAAATAAGATTAAAACTCCTGTCTTTTTGAACGGTTCAATGGTTATTTAGAAAACCTTTCTATTCAACTTTTTTATTTAAAGCACCAAAATGCCTTATAAATGAGTTTTTTTTTAATATAAAAATCATGGAACACGAGGCGGAACAAATTTCTCAAATATGCTATTGGAAGATGATAAAGTTTAATCACAAAATTCATAATATATAGGAATAGGAAAAATATATAATATTAATTTTTCCTATCCCCTAATACTATTTCATAAGAAATGTAGTGTCTTTTTTTTTCTTTTTATAGTTTATAGGTTTATAATATTTATTTAAAACGAGGATCACAGAATAGCATAATATTGCTTTGTATTTTATATTTTATAATTATTATCCATCATCTACTGAGTATTAAATCAACTATGAATTTGTATAAATTAAGAATAATTTATTCATAGTAATTAAATATACAAGTATGGTTATAATCGTTGAATTAATATATTATCATCACTACCATTATTTGAATACATAAAATATGTATAAAAATAGTACTTAACTTCAACCACTAATAAGACGTTCTCCGGCCAGCGGTTCGATCGAGACTGAACCATTCTTAACGTCTCTGTTCAATCATACGTTACAATCTCAACCCGACTTTTACAACTACCCACTAATCGTAAGTAACAAATGTTTTGTACAATTTATTTCATTTAATAGTTTTTACATTTTTACATTAAATAAAATAGCTAATACATTATTTTTGATATAATTACACAAATTACAGCAATTATTAAATAAAATTACTAATATTTCATAACAAGTGCGTATGACCACATTCTAAACAGCACATAATGAAGTGAAAACGATCCTTAGTGGATACTGAGAAATAAACTAGACATAGCAGGGCATAAACACTGAGCCCACTTTCTTGCAAAGTGCGAAATGCGTCCGCCTATAAACTTTTCCAATTTTGACATTACTTTAATTGATACTGTAACATTCACTTTACAGGGTTGAATTTAGAATAACAGAGAAGTTATCCTTATTTATGTAAATGTTCATTGATAACCCAATAACAATTTATTGAGATGCTCATCCGAATACACGCTCTCTCCTCTAATTGCTATTGTTGTTATCCTATAAAACAATGGAAATATTATAATTATGTAAATCCTTATCCTATTCCAGCTTCATTATTACACCAAGCACAATCACAAAGCCGTAGTCAAGATGAAAGACGCAAAATGAATAACTCGTTAAAAAACTAGAGCTACTTACAAAGGCAAAGTATTTTTAATCATAATAATAAATAAGCTGCGAAACGAGAAATATTTATGGAGACTTCTTTGTATGAGTTGTGAACTTTTCAACGAATTCACAAAGGGATTAATTTGAATTTCAAACAGATTACAACAGCGTCTGACATGTTTATAAAATTAGGTTATACATGTTATTTCGTTTTGTGTTCGCGCATGGTATTGGAATGGTACGACAGTCTAATGAATTTATATTGAACTTGTTTTTGTCAGTAGATTTCAAGGATTCATGAAATAGGCTTTTGTGAAACAATTAGTTTAGAAAACATTGGTTAAAATACATGTATGTAACTCACAATAAGTGCCTTCAATACATGTGTTTAAAATAAACAACTGCTTTTTAAAAAATTTTGAAAAATTACGTCCGGTAATATTTATGAATGTTTAAAAATGTTGAATTATTGAATAAAACATTTCAAATATATTCAAAAACTGCAATTTAGCAGTTTTTTAATACTATACTTCTTATTTATTCAATGCTAAATTGTTCAAGTCTATCTAGACATCTTGTAAAGGACTGAATAGTTTTATAAATGTTTAGATTCTAACTCTCATCCCCAGTTATATATCATACTCAAAACCTTCTTTTATGCATGTGAATTTATTCTTTATCCACAGAATGTATGGCCTAGAACAGATTTTTATAAATTAAAGCGCATTCAATTACGCTAATTTTCTTGTGAATGGGATAGGGCATATTTTCGGCATACATTTGTAAACATTAATCGTGACAGCTGCTTCATTATGTAACTATGAATTACGTTTTTTTTTTTTTTTTTTTTTTTTTATGTTACAGTCCGCAATGGAGCTGGTGGGACGCCTGATGGTAAGCGCTACCACCGCCCATGGACATTTGTAGAGGCATAAGGTCCTTTGCAGACCTTACGCCTCTACAAATGGATTGCCGACTTTTTGGGAAGGGATTAAGAAAGGATTGGCGATAGGAATAAAGGAAAGGACTGGGAAGGGTAAGGAAAAGGATATGGGCCTCCGGCTCCCCCACTCACCGAACGAAACACAGCAGAATGCTATTTCACGCCGGTCTTCTGTGGGGGTGTGGTACTTCCCCGGTGCGAGCCGACCCAATTCGTGCCGAAGCGTGCTCGACTACCACATACAAAAATAGTTAGCTTAATGTGGTGAAGTACACCTTCCACCTAGGTACATAAATATAACCAGGAGATGGAATGAATTTTATATTGTGTACCTTTGCTACGGTTTGGCGAAATGACGCGGGTTCGAATCCCACATCGTGATATATTTTTTGTTCTTTATTTAAATTTTTAAATCAAGCTTATGTTATTCAGGGATTTGTTTTATTTCCACTCGCGAGCGGTGGCCAAATAGACATTTGAAAAGAGCACGTCAAAGTCTATAAATTAACCCTTTTCCACTTTTAATTACAAAAAGCAAATATTCCGGAGATAATAACCTAAAACGAAGGTATTATTCACTATTATTCTAAAATAAATTCTAAAATGTATGAACGCATTAAGGTGAATTATTATCCATGGGGATTAACACATATTACTATTAGTTCAGGTTTCTCTCGGTCGAAAGAGCTTAACAGACGTATAATTACATACATTACATTTTGTGTCCTGTTGGTTAAGGGATAAAGCTTATTTCTGCATTTCCACAGAAAACCTTGGTAATGTTATAACGACCCGGCTTACTAATACGCTGTTCTGCCTTACTCTTATTATTTAAGTATGAAAAAAAGATGTTGATTGCCGATACCGATTCTTAGAACGAGTAATAATACTACTAATTACTAATAACTAATACACTACTAATAATTGGTCCAGCCGTTTCTGAGTAGAATGGTAACTTACATTGTGACACGAGAATTTATATATACAGAGATATTTTGTGTATCCGTTCATAATGTCTTATATCGGAACATAATTAAATACAATGATGTCAAAATAGATCTACATTAAAACCAACTTATATGCATTACTCTAAAATTTCGATATACAAAGTAATTTATCAGGCCCAGTATTACAATTTTTTCTTTAATGAATGCCAAGTATTCTGCAAAACTAAATACTGAACCATGAAAGTATTCATGCAGACAACAGTCGTGTTTTTGACTAGCGTCTTTTGTTTGTTAAAAGTTGAAATTTAAATCAAATTCTGAATTAATTTGTAAAGAATTTATTTCGCTGCTAAACTTCTATTTGATTGACGTCTTTTCAAATGTTTTCAGCCCTTTGATTACATTTCATATTTAACTTTAAAGTTATTGAATATTCATTAATTGATATCCCAAACGGCTGAGCTTAATAAATTTGACGATGTAATTTTTAAATAGAAAGTCTATTGCACTCAAACTCCAACTATTGTTTATTAAACTACCAGCTAAAGAAGTACAATAGAGAACGCATTATGTAATTTGAAGGAAAAGGGAAGGATTGGCATGAACATTGGACATCATGGATCGACAGAAGGAGTTGTGAACTGTCACCTTTGAGGAGAAAGGAGCTGGGATGGTGGAATTCCTAAATCGAAAAAGAAAGGATCCTATAACAATCCACACAACTGGCTGACTATAAAGGCCCCTTTTTTTAAGTGGGGAAATCTTTCATAGATACACACGGCTTCCGGAGAAAGAAGCCATGGGTTATGTCGGATTCCTACCGACTAAAACCCCCCTGTGCTCCGTCAAGCCGCTTTATTGAAGGGGTCACGGGAACTGGTTAGTATACATCCGCTACCCACTCGGCGGCAGCCCGTTACCGGGCCAGATCATAACTAGACCATAAAGGCCCTTTTTTATAGTGGGGAAATCTTTCTTATATATACCCATGGGAAATCGTTCTTATATATACCCACGGCCCCCAGGGAAGAGGTCGTGGGTTATGTCGGATTCCTACAGACTAAAACCCCACTGTGTTCCATCGAGCCACATAAGTGAAGGGGCCACGGGTGCTTGTTAGAATTCGTGCGCGACCCCCTTGGCGGCAGTCCTGAGACCATAAAACCCTGATGAAATGTTATTGTACGTTGTATATACGCTCTGTAGCAAAAACATTTCACTTACGCGATTCAGAAACGTGTCTCTAAACACGCTTAGAAGAGTTGTATGCATCAAATTACATAGTGCTAAAACTATTTACCCTGTTTATTTGTCAGCAAGCTTAGTAGTTTGCATTTAACTACTTATAATTAGAAAAGTATCCATCGACGTGGCGTAAAGCAGATTCAATTAAAACTTTAATACTCTGTGTTGGTGACTTGTGAGATATAGGGCAAGAGAAAGCGGAGAAATAATCTATAGAAGTCGTATTTGTTACACCACTAATGACTCAAGAACGGCTGATCGGATTTTAATGATTTTTAGTTTATTGATTAAGTCTTTTCAGATGGAGCCGTGGCGAACAGCTAGTTTGAAATACCTAAATGTCCTTATAGCGTCAAACGTCTCTCTACATTGTAATCGTGATAATGATTTACAATCTACTAATACAGGTTAATCACACATCCATGTGTGGGAACTATAATTTTTTATAATTATTTTAAATGGGAAAATGTTGTTCCTTGTTTGTCTTTTGTTCGAAGCGGCGCGAATTTATAATATGTTTTTGTGCCTGGAGGTAGAAAAGAGGATAGAGTGTGCATTAACTTCTTTTAACCGTGATAAATCATTCCTATGAGAATTAACTTTTACCACACTGACAAAGCCAAAGACAACAGCTAGAATTTTTATGAAAATGAAAGGTGTATTTTTTTAAATAATATCAATAAGGAACACAACAAAAATGCAAAGTCAAGTGGAGATGTAGTTGGTGGAGGTATATAGTTTGTTTGTTTGAACGTACTAATCTCAGGAACTACTGGTCCGATTTAAAAAAATATTTCAGTGTTTGATAGCCGATTTATGAAGGATAGGCTATATATGTACTACGGGCGAATCCGGGGCGGATCGATAGTATCTAATAATCAACAATATTAAATTTTAATATCTATTTATATTTATATTCTATAATTATATTATCACTACCGCCCATTAACATTCACAAAGGTATTCCTCTGCGAGTGCGCTGCCCACTTTTTTTTGGGTAAGAATTAAGAAAAGGATTGACCACTGGAAAGAAGTGGACCGGGAAGGGTGAGAAGAAAAAGGGAATAATTAAATAATACATTTTTTTTAAGTTTTACGTCATAAACACTCTTGCAACCAGGATTAATGTCACTATATCATTCTCCATAAAACGCGATCGCTTCCATTTCGCTTATCGCTATCCGCAAATCCGCGACCCGGCAGCAGACTTTATATGGGGATTTAATAGATTAAATTCAAGGTTCAGAAAAGCGTGACGTGGAATTAATATAGTTCATATTTGTTTGGGCGTTTGATGCTGAGCATTATTTATATCCGCCCCACGAAATGATATTATAAATGTTTAGTAACTTTGTTTGAGAAGATATATTTTACGGTTTAGTTCACTGTATTGAAGTCGATGTGCCAACGTGGTTTCTTGTAACTGAAATAAATATTTATAGCATTAATATGCACTACATTTTTATAAGATAGCCGTTAATTTTTGTTTTTTTTTTTCTTTCTTTTTTTTATTTATTGTATGCTTATGTTTATATTTATGTTTATGGTTATATTTATGTTTTCTGTTATGATATGTTGTGTGTGTGTACGTCTGTGTCAAAATAAATGTTTTTCTTTCTTTCTTTCTTTCAATTAATGACCGTGTCGACCGTTGCTTAGCCTCGACTATTTATTGCCATAGTGACATCAAAAATATATCTCTGAAAATTGCAGCTGTCTAACTGTCACAGACAAACATACGGATAGTGAAGTCTTAGTAATAGTCCCTTTTTACCCTTAACACTGTGAGAAAGTGGGAAGAAAAACAGTGCCTTCAGCTACTTCTAAATATATTTTAAAGAAATTGACTGTTCCTTTGATTGTATTCCCATTAACTAAAAAGTTTGTATTAAGGCACATAGAGAATTCTATTTATTAAAAAACTAAAACAATCAAGTGGCAACAACTTCTGTTGATAAAGATACTTAGAAATTACACTAAAATCTGATCACAATGTGTTTTATTACACGCTTTTTATTAGCTTCACCTGTATGTTTGTTTGTAACCGACTTCTTTGGGCGCGATTTTGACCCACTTTAAACGGCCAGATTTCGTTCAAACTTTGTAGATTTATTGAGGACCGATGTCAATACTCTAATTTGATAAAATTATTCCATTTTTCAATTTGCAAAATATGATAAAAGCGTGTTTTTTAGTTTTTTTAAACTATTATAATATATTATTTTAAACGTCAGTTTGAAAACTTGGATTTTAAAGTAAATAACGTTAAATAAAACAGGTAACAAAGAAAATCGCTGGAAGTTTCGTCATAGGAAGAAACTTTCGAGTGTTCTTTGATATTTCTTTATACTTGAGCGAGACTGCTTAGTATTATGTGCCTCTGTACTTCAAACTGTGAAATATATTTACCGTGCATTTGCAATTGTTCGTTTTTATAAAAGGTCTGTGTCTGTTTGTTTGGCTTTGCTTCGCTCTAATCTCAGGAAGTACTGGTTTTAATTATAAAAATATTTTTCTATTGTATAGTCCGTTTATTAATCAACCAAAATAAGTGGAATAGTTATGTAAAATATTGCAAAAAATTTCCTTTTATTCAGGGTGTACGTAAAGAAATTATTTAAACCTGGCAATCCTAGTAAGGATAATAACAAACTCATGAAATTATCGTATTGTCAATATACATAATCCTCACATATTCTCGATTAATACTCAAAATTTCAATTGCATCTGAGCGTTTAATAGTAAGCCTAAATCGAGCCAAACAGACTGGTACATACAACAAACAGGTGAAGCTAATAATTAGTTATTTTCACTTTTACAACTTGCATCCATTTCTTCAGTTTATATAACAAATTTCTTTAACGATTACTAGCTGTTTTCAATTATTTCCCCGTAATGAGACACTACTCGCTGCTATACGAAAGAGAAAGTTTCCGATTGGAATATTCCGATATCCGATACTTCTTGAAAAGTTAACAGATTTATTAGCATGAACTAGTTAGTGATTGGTTGCAATATTGTACCTGTAACTTTGATGACTTCGATGTTTGCATTTCAATTTTTAATAACCTTTAGAACTATTTAGCGGTACTTGTATTTGTTCATTTTTTTTATTTCATTATATATCAACCGACTTCAAAAGGAGGTTTTCAATTCGACTGTTTTTTGTGTTTGTTATCTCAAAACTTTTTGGTGGCTGAACCGATTTTTATGATTCTTTTTTTTTTTGTTTGAAAGCTAATGTATACCACGTGTTTCGATTTGAATTTGGTCTAGTTCTGACAATTTGAAGATGATTTACGATTATATTGCTAATATATTGCTTTTTCCTTGACATTTTAGACAACCCATTATTATACGAAACAATTATCCAATAATTTGACTTGAATTGTTACTACAAGATACGTTTACAAATAATAAAAAAATATATGAGCGACCTCTTTTCCAATTCCCGCCAAAACGAGAGAAGAATGGAGTTTTTAGAAAGTCTCTTCTTTCTTGTTTCAATCCATTAAACATGCCCAAAATCTGTTATATTTTTGTAAAGATACGTAAACTAAAGTAAAATCAAGTCATAAAAGACCGAAAAATAGGTATACATTATGTACGAAAAATATTGTTATCTAAATATATAAATCACCAATGATTATGAAATGTATGTGACTATGAAAAATCTCTAGTCCATTAATTATCTCAAACAAAATCATTGCTATTTGGACATCAGTATTTACAAAGGAACGTTTTCGCCATTCGGTCAATATTATAAATTACATATGAATTGAAATATCATTAAGGAGATTAAAGAATCGTGATAAACATTAGATATTTCGTGGAATAAAAAACAATAAGGATAAATACAAAAAGGATATTTTTTGCGTTTATTTTGAACCTTTTCATGCGGTTTTATGAATGTGGATTGGCGATGATATATAATGTAATTCATTATCCTCTTTGTTTGCAGAATATATCCTTATTAGATATTGGATAGAACTGGTAAAATGGTTCTGTTTGTTACAAAAGGAAATTGTTTCGGTATGTTTGTTAAATTTTGAAATCATAAACTCTCTATGGCGTTAAATATTCGATGATTTTAATCATAATACTACTAATATCATAAATGTGAAAGTTTGTAAGGATGTGTGTGTTTGTTGCTCTTTCACGCAAAAACTACTGAACCGATTGTAATGAAATTTGGTACTTAGACAGCTGGATAATTAGAATAACATAAAAGCAATTTTTATCCCGATATTCTTACGGAATTCGGAGTTACGCGGGTGAAACCGCGTGGCGCAGCTAGTTCAAGACAATTCATTTGCGCATGTTTGATGCGGGGGTTTGCTTGGTGAGATTGAAGAAATTTTGAGCTTTATTTACCTGAAATCATTGATTTATTAAATGACCAATGTATGAAGCACGTAATCATTAAAAAGCGACGCTTTTATTTAAACTGTAACTTAATTTATCTTTAATGTCAATGCATGAAGAATGAAAGTTGAGCATTGCCGATAATATACAATAATTATATTCAAAATAATATTCCCCAATTCACATAAATATAAGTAAATCAATTATCCAATCAGTTAGTCCAATCCTCATAATATTATGCACATTCTTTGGTATATCCTAAACATAATTTTTAACTTCACTACTATTCAAACTAGCTAAAGAAAGAGACCATATATAAACAGGTGACAGAATTACACCTCAGAAACATGTACTTATTTATCAAACAAGCGCCAATATCAATCGTAAAACACTACGTTTTAACAACAAAAAGCAGCACACATTTCACCTAAACAATTCGCAGAACGCAACCGCACCCAGCTATGTGAAAAAGTACCATTTACATTCCCGCCCTAGCCGATCTGGTTTTAAACTTTTATTTTATAAAATAGACAAAAAAGGTTGATAACGAGACCATCGCACCGTATTGAGTTTCAAAGCGATGGTATCTAGTTAAAAGTATGTTGCAGGCATCACCGTGAATGCTTTATGTGTGAATTATTCAGGTGAAATTTGAACTTTCAAATATCGTTTTATTTAGAGTTTCCGATTGAAGCGATTTCGCGTGGATATAGCATGTTTTGTATATATTTAGAAAAATGACTCGTGATTTTTTTTTAAATTAGTTAGCTGAATTGACTCAATTGCCAATATTTATATAGGTAATAAGAACATTATCGAGATAAATTATGGGTGTATATGCTGAAATTACGCAGGTTGTTCAGTTAGTTCTAGAGATTTTCAAACATACGATCAAAATTTACCAGTGTAGGAAATAAATTCATACTAGGAATTGAATCTAATGTAATTTATTAATATAAATAAAGCAGTACACTGATGTCCTCAATATACGGTTAATTAAAATCATGATACCATTTTGAGACCAGTTATTTACTGAGTATCGACTAATTTCGTGTGTTCTTAGTTTTTCAGTACTGTATAAATAATGTAACAAAAAAGGGACTATGTAAAATAATGAATTCCACGTATACGCTATTTCATACATATCTTGTTAACAAATTATTCGTAACATATCGTTATTACTAATTTAAAATTATAACTGAGTAAATTTACAACCATATGTATATTAATTTATTTATATAATCAACCATTTTGTATTTCTAGCTAAATACCAAAAATGTTTAATTAATCACATCCAACACACGTACAAATTATGTTCTGTCGTTACAAAACCGAGCTTATATTAAAAGCCAACTTAAAATTGAATTGTACTAAAATATTCATGCCTTTATGAACTTCGCCAAAAAGTTATCAAATTTTCAATTGGCTGTTTAATATTCTTCCCGTACTTGCCAGCGACATCAAATTTCCATAAGTACAAAGGAAAAAATGTGCATGCCAAATAAAATATTTTGTTCGTGAGTGTTTTGCATAGAAATCTGAGCGAGTTTTGCAGCTCTCATCTCTTGTCTTGCCGTCTATAGTTAGAAGCTGACGTTTCGTTTTCCATTTAATATGAGATATCTGTGTAAAAAGTAAACGGTTGTGAATTTATTACGTGGAAGTCAAACTTCATAGCATTAGCGATGTTAGATAGATGTGGAAATTTGATCAAAGATTTATGAAAAGTATTTGTTAAACATAGTTAATGAAGACAACCAGATACAAAAGAAAGTTTGTGTCTTGCTCTATAAGCGTAGATAGGTATGTATAAAATAGTAATAATAAAAGAGATATGTGCAATTATTATTTTACTCATCATATAAATTAAATATTTTTATCAGTATATAAATGCGTACTTTAAAGTAACGAAGCTTGATTAGTGGATGCGAATTGAGATAACTAAATAAAGAGAAAATGCACAATTCATAATTAGGAAACACGTGACGTTATGACTTATATTTATGCTGTACTAGCTACGCCCCGCGTAAGTCCAAATCCCGTAGGAATATCGGGATAAAAAGTTGCCTATATGTTATTCCAGTTGTCCAGCTATCGACGTACCAAATTTCATTGCAATCGGTTCAGTATTTTTTGCGTGAAAGAGTAACAAACACACATCCTCACAAACTTTCGCATTTATAATATTAGTAGGATGAGAGAAATTGAACATAGATAAGAAAAACTACATTACAATGATTTTTGAACGCAGTGCGGTTTTGCACGCAGTTTTGTTACGATAACTTTATATATAGTTTATGCTACAAAGAGTAACAGGCTGCGATCGGAGGGTCCCTTTATTTCTAAAGAACTACGTCTGCCCCGACTTCACTCGTGGTTAATTTATAGCATACATTACAAACAAAAAATACATAAGATTTTTCTTCTATTGTTTTTTTTTTATTTTACTTCCTCAGCATAGCGCATCCAAAGAAATGCTATTGAGAAGGGTGATCCAAAGAAACGGTAGTAAGAATTATTCATTGACAAACCGAGTCTAGTTTTATCAATCGAATGACGCTTATGAAAAGATGTATATAGTTTGAAACTACACTAACTTGCACGCTTAGTATGTTTAATGATTTTTGAGTACTAAAGGTTTTATTTCATAATAAGCTTTAGTAATTTGAAAAAAGAGGCAGGCTATTGTGTGAAATTAAAAAGATTTTTCTGGCTTGTAATTAAAACCTGTTTACTGTGAGAAGGGTAAGCCTCTTTTAATATAAATAAAAATTAAATCCAAACTCCCTTGAAGCATTCAGCACAAATAACGTTGAACATATTAAATATGTTACAAGAAGCGATATATAAGGTTTTACAAGCTTGTCTTGATAATATCTTGTAATAAAAATATTTATTTATATTTGGAAGCAAGAATTGTCTTCTTGCTGTGCCCGCAGCTTCATTCACGGATTAAATCACAGCCAAATCATTATTTTAAATAATCAGTATTTTCACTAAAAATTTCTAGTTAGGTAACTTCAATCCGGTAGTCAAATACTTTAATTTTTTTTTTATATACGTTACTTGTTAGTTTTATCCAAATCAGTTGGGTGGCTTAGTCATAAGATTGAACAGATTGACTTTCCCATTTATAATATTACTATGGACTCTATGTATTGATAAATAAAGCTTATTTTCTTTCTTTCATTCTATATAGCGGTCCGCCCAGGCTTCGCCCGTGGTACATATATAGCCTATAGCCTTCCTCAATAAAAGGCGCTGTCTAACACTAAAATAATTTTTCAAATCGGATCAGTAGTTCCCGAGATTAGTGAGATCTAACAAACAAACAAACTCTTCAGCTTTATAATATTAGTATATATTAAGTATATCAAAATGTTTTGTTTATGCTATGGACCAAGTAAAATATAGAAACATCAGTCAAAATCTATGTGCGTTTCAAATTACGTTTATTATTATGTAATTTCCACAATATTGGTACAACAGATTAAAAAAACACCTTCCGCACACAAATAAACACATAGCGCTTTGATTAGCCATACTCCAGATACAAAATGGCATCCTTCAAACAAAACAGGCGTTAATAACGAAAATCAATAGCTAATTGAATCCAAAGAAATCAGATTTGCTCGAGAAGTAGCTAACGAACCGTGCTGACGGTGGCAGCTGCGCCATCTGTGTGATGAAATGGAAGAATTAGGTACACGAGAAATTCTTTCTACTACCCCGTACTTGCATGTCTCCAATTTGTTTGTGTTATCTTATTTTATAAAGCGACTGCTTGGCTTGAGATAATGTAATGAGATTCGTGAGAATGTAAGCTAGGTTGATACGTCGGTACGAAAGAGGTTAATGGTCTGTTATAACACTTGCTGATATGCTTGATAGCCTATTTTGTCTCGGTTTGATACACATTTTTATACAGTATGTGTCATTTTAATAGACAGATATCAACCTACTAAGTAAAACATATCTTAAAGCCATCACAAATAAATGATGAAAATAGTGGCGTTAATTTAAGTATGGAAACCAGGTACACAGAACGTATATATTGATATACTACACTATTATAGTATTGTCTATATAGCAAGACTGCGTGTTAGATATGGTTTAATGTGTCATAAGAATAATATAACGTTTAATTTAATAATTACTCAATGAAATAAAACGATGAACAGCATACAATATAGTATTTTCTCGTGTTTGATTTTTCGTCGAACGTCGGGTTAATAATGTAATGAATAAATCGCGTTTAAAATCCGTAAAAAAGTTTTTAATTTCTAAGCATACAATATATCATTTAATATATTTTTTTTATTATGCCATTACCTGCCTAAATAATTTTGTAAAAGAGATGAAACCTAATTGAGATCCTAATGAAACAAAGCATTAGAAATCGTTCCATCGAAATTTATACAAAGACGTCCACTTCCGGACTGAGCTTAAATGGTGTTTCATTAAGTGAAGATCGGATATCTGAAGGCCTATCGCTTTGAGCTATCAACAGTTTAATTTAGAGCCTCTGATGTGCCTCGTCAAGACAGCTTCCTATGTAGATAACTCACTATAATGTATACTAATAGTATAAAGCTGAGTTTGTTTGTTTAAACGCTTTCGAGAACTACTGAACCGATCTAAGAAATATCTCGTATAATATTATTTTAATCTAATGGCGTTCCTATAAACGGTGTCCATCATTCGATTGGAGGTCTGCTTAATTATATACTTTCTTTCATTGTATTCATTTATTATTTTACCTTTCTATCTACGTCGTTTGGTGAAAATCTAATGGGTTAATATTATGTTAATTGTGTTATACTTAATAATATTTCATGCAAATTGTTTATATACTATACACTTTTTCTGTAGTATTAAGAATGATGATGAATATTTTTTTACGTAAAAGTAAAATTGAAATGCGTATTAAAAATAATTAAACTGTATTAGTGGGGTAAAAATACATAGAGAGACGCAAGCACACGTTTATAAAATCAACGAATAAACGTGCTACATATATATGTATGTGTTATTTTTTGGTGACAATAAAATTTCTATTAATATTATTTATTATGTAGTAGAATCAACGGTCTTAATGGCTCATGTAAAAAAAAGTCAGACGGCTTGCCCGTATATTAATTAGTATGATTTTTAATCGTTATAATAAATGTTTATATATATCTTTGTTATCTTTCGTCTATATCTTATCGTATAAAAGTAGTATTTTAATTTCAACACACTAACAAATTAGTGCAATATGTCCCGAAGCATACCACACATTTCCTTTTCTTCTGCAGTGGATCATGATTCAAGGTATTATAAAACATTCTTTAGCTCATATTGCTAAAAGACTTGAGACTTAAAGGACTGATAAATTTTATACTGTACAATAACATAACACAGAAATTTAAGGAGAATTATAATAGTATTTGTACCTAATATCTGTTAACAATAGACAACAATTACTTAAGTCACTGATTAAGATAATCGACCGTAATGAGTAGCTCAGATTACTGGTATCGTTAATTGGGCCTAAATTATTGCGATTAGCAGTACGTTGTTTAATATATTCATGATTGCCGAAATAATTATGTAGATGAGAAAAGATAGCTTGTAAATTGTTACGTGCTATACAAATTAAACGCTTAAACATACACACGTTTTA
Organism: Zerene cesonia; assembly: GCF_012273895.1. Lineage (NCBI taxonomy): Eukaryota > Metazoa > Arthropoda > Insecta > Lepidoptera > Pieridae > Zerene > Zerene cesonia. The sequence goes on from NC_052104.1 coordinate 2,112,138, forward strand.
TTTGTAATTATATTGTTATTACTGTAACATTATAACAGAACATTCGTTAGAGGAGATTAGATTTAAATAAAAGAAAGCGCTCTCGAAATAGATTCTTTAGAATAAATGTCATCGTTATCGAATATTTAAAGAATTACTTTGTTGTTATTTTAGCTAGCTTCAAAAATTCTTTGTATGTTCTCTCTTACACTACAGTCGTCTATAGGTACATGATGAAAAATGGATTAAAATTGTATGTAATTTTTTTGTAACTTATAAATTAAAACGTGAAGCGAAAACTTTGTACCGTTTTTAACGAAATTTCCGCGGACGGTGGATTGGTACATTTATATTTTATATAGTCGGAGGTGCAGAATGTTAGTATTTATTTAATATTATACATTACACGCATATATTTCTTTGTTAGACAACTTCAAAAAAGAAAGAGGTTATTAATTCGACTGTATTGTTTGTTATCTCATAACTGTTTACGGGGTGAATCGATTTTTATGATTATTTTTTTATTTAAAAGCTAGTGTCTTATACGTGGTCCCAATACACAATGACAATTCAAAGGCGTTCTAAGTTAGAAATAATTATTTAAGGTTTTCTTTTGTCTTTGTATGACATTGACTTATCAATCTGACTATACTTGCAGAATAAGACAATATCTCACTATTTTCTCAGTTCAATACAATACAATGGCATACACGTAAAACGAAAGCTAGTAAAGTTCAAAACAATAACGCTGGTACAGTCGAGTAATTCAACTGAAATTACTATAAGGGTGCTCTCAACGTGAAGCAATCTCACGGAGGACATTAATCTACTTCAAGATAGTGTCGCGTGTCCTTACACTTGCTACGGTGCAGCGTCTACTGCTTTTATTTCACAATACTCCTGTACTTGACGAGAAACTGTTTTTCATACAAGTGATGTAGTTTTTTATTTGGTTATTAGTTGGATTTTATTATTGACTAGCGGTCCGCCCCGGCTTCGCCCGTGGTACATATATAGATAGCGTAGCCTTCCTCAATAAATGGGCTATTTTACAGTGAAATAATTTTTCAAATCGGATCAGTAGTTCCTGAGATTTATGCGTTTAAACAAACAATAATCAAACTCTTCAGCTTTATAATAGTATACATAATGGGTGGAAAGTGGTAAATATTTTTTAGTATTATAAATACGAAAGTAACTCTGCCTGTCTGCCTGTCTTTTTTTCACGCAAACTACTATACTGATATGGATAAAATTTTGTATAGAGATAATTTGAAACGCGAGAAAGGACAGGGGATAGTTATTACCCTGTTAATCCCACAAAAACGAGAAATACATCGGTAAGACCTCAGAACTGTATATATTTTCCGTTATTCAGGTGCTTGGATCTGTATAAATTCGGGCAAAGGTAAATTTGTATTATTTTATTACAGTCTTATATATAGTTATAGCAATTATCCAATCGTTAGTATAAGTTACACGCATAAATACTTAGTGATATCATTGATTAAATAAAAACATAAAATTTTGAATTCATCCAAAGTATGTAAAACAATTACGTTCATTATATTATTTATTTTCATAGTAATATTGTTTTAGTAATATGTTTTACATTATACGTTAATTGTATGAAGATGGTTCAAAATAGTCTACGAAAAATAATAACTCTGAATATATTCGAAGAGAAACAAAAGACGAATTTAATTTTATACAAAACTTGCGGTAAGATCGTTACATTATAGAATATAACTATTTTATAGTCACTGGTTATGTGTAAGGACTATCTTGAAGCTTGTCAGCAATGATAATTCGTTTTGTATTTTACATAAATTTTATTGACACATATCCTAGCTTTATTAACTCATTTATATAAAATATAACAAAACTGGTATAACTAAGACAAAAATACTTTCATAGAGACACACAAGAAACTAGGCATTACTTCAATTCAATACGTGTAAAGGAAACACCTCCGGTGTATGTTGATATTGCTGAATGCATAACAATTTTCCTACATCCAATATGTATTGGCAGAAAACCTTTAAAAATACCTTACAAAACTATTTGAAAATAAGAGAAAAGATCCTCGGAGGATGTATGAAAAGAGCATTTGCCTTTTCAAATGGATTGCAACGGTATTTCTGGTTGATTTTAACTTCCATTACTTTGTAGGAATCTATAATCATGCATAAAAACATTTATCATTTATATAACTATATATCATTTATAAGGATTATTCGTGCTAGGTATCTTAAAGATAAGTTTATCAGTATATTATATTGGTCATACAAATATCGTTTAGTAATTACCAAAACGATATACAAGCCGTTATAGGCTCAATAATTTAATATATAATGTTACCACTATCCTTATACAGGTATCATTTACCCTCCCTATGTTGTACAAAATAATGTATTAACACATGCCTTGCTATTATAGTATAATTGACATAAAATCGTAGTTTAAATTTAATGTTATTGCTGGTTACTAAACACGACTCTCTTTTCAGTGTCTTCAAAGCGCATTTGTGAAATATATGCTTATTTTATCTCATATTGTCTTCTTTTCAACTGACTTCAAAAAAAGGAGTGATCAATTCGAATATATTTTTTGGTTTTCTTCTCTCAAAACTTTAGACTGGGTGAACAGATGATGATGATTATTTTTTATTTGGAAACTGTTGCTTACCATATGGTCTCATTTAAATAAGATGTAGTTCTGACCGTTTAAATGCGGTATTTTTGGGTAACCTGACAAGTTGATTCACTAGATTACGCAGGCATAAGTTCAAAACAGAAATTCGTTATAAGAAATGCACACACACACAAATGTTTAAAAACAGCCTCACCTGTAATCATTTGGCTTGCGCTTGTGAGCAGTTTCACATCATTATCGGAGTCTTGTGTTTCGAGGCGTACCGTCACGTTCAGGGGGTCTACCTCGTCACCAGCTCTGCCGTGGAGCGTCACCAGGATAGCTGTCGTCTTGCCTGGTACAGCTACTTCTGGCGCCACCACGGAGAAACCTCTGTAATTAGAAGTTTCGGTAAGATCGATAGTTGAATAGCATTTGAATAGTAACGTGTTCGAAGAGTCTAATTATTGTTTAATTTATGGTTAGATCGGTTGTTCTATAGGATTTGAATTAACGAGTTTTTAAAGAATCTAACTGTTGAATGTTATTCGCAACAATAAAAACTATACTGGATTAAACATTTGTATCAAAATCACTCTTGCTATGTTCGGCACATTATGATTGTGTGATAATTGAATAATTTAATAAAGTTTATGTAAAAACAATAATATCTATAAATTAAAAGGTGAAGAAGAAGAAAACGGTCATGTATTTTTTGGACAAAATGGTCAAGAAAAACATCGTGAGGAAACCGGCATGTCCAAGAATCGAAAGTTCGACGACATGTGACATCTGCCAACCCGCACTTGGCCGGCGTGATGGATTATGGCTTGTACCCTCATAAGAGGCTAGCCGTGGGAACATGTATGGGCAAACATGTATGAAGATGATATTTTTTAATTATCCACTACTGTTCACTAGTAATATTAACTTCAAAATGTCAATTGTCACGAACATTTTGTGTAACACTTTTCAAATTTGAATTAAATAAGTGGATTGAAACAAAATACATACAATAAACAAACTGTTAGAAAGTATTGAAATCCCCTCGCTGCAGTGCGACAAATCTGAAGGGTGTATGTACACACGTACCTACTAAATTGTTGTATTTTCCACCTACGGACAGAATACCGAATTTGGTCTCTCTTCAGGATTTTTATGTATCTATTATTTTATTTTGTCAGTATGTTATATAGAAACTCCTTGTTTTATTACATGCTTATAGAATATTATATAATAATCTCTTGTTATATTTTAATAAGTTTGAGTAGGTATTGAAAATATTAAAAATAACATTGTTCACTATAGCGTTAAAATATTATTTTGAAAGCATGTATCAATAAAGTAGCAAGGTAAATCATTTATATTGTATACAAAGAATAATTGTATTAAAAGCGTAATGTATAAAGTATATTCTTCTAAAGGTATTTTATATTACATTGTTTCTAATAAATCATTACTTTTTAGTTCTTTCTTTCGGAAGCCTATATAATGCAACAAGTAAAGCGCAAAGTGAGCAACATGTCCGCATCAGAAATTAATCGTTTTATAATAAAACCACTCTCAAACGAGTAATAAAAAAACATGTGTATAGAATAAAAAAATCCAATAAAATGCCAATGTCCGGTTTAAAGCCCGCTTCTAACAGCTTGGTTAACGTCACCACTTGACGAGGGTTCTGTAGGTTCGACATAATACATCCCATCAAGGATTTGTCCCTTGAGACGAGAGGCTTTTTATTTAGAACGCAGTACTTATGGCGATACAGAGTTTATGCTGATATATCATGAACATTGCGCAGCGGATTGTAACGATTATATAAATATAATTAAGTTTCATTTTTGTCTAGCAATAACTAATGCGCGTAATAATTACATGAAGTTATACAGTGAGTGAGTCAATTTATTAACGAGAGGGTATCCGCATATTGCTTGAAAATTTGCTTCAGTTTATTCAAAACAATAAAAGTGTTATTAAAAATTATATATAAGAGAGGTAAAAATTATTTTACTAACAGTACCATTAATAAATGAATGAATATTTTCAAACTATTAATTAGCGTTAAATTAAAAGAACATAATGACATCCGCCCTATACATCACAAGGAAAAATGGAAGCCAGAACTATATTGGCTTATACATTAAAGTGATAATTATTAAAAAAAGCTAATGAATCCTTCAGTACCGAGACTTTTTGCAAAGCTTATGATGAAGACTTAGATCGAACTATTGATATTAATAACTAACCACGTTCGTTCCAGCTTTATAAAGAAGTTATTATATTACCAGTATATTAACAACTACACGTCTAATAAAACACACAAGAAAATAGAGATCATGCTAACATTTTATATTTACTGTCTTCGTTTTGTATAGCTATTTTTATATTATGTTATTGTGTTATTCTATTGTACATGCATAAAAAGTATTTACAATTACAAAAACATTTTCACTTCATTATATACTAGCTGCACCCTGCAGTAGGAATGTCGGGATAAAAAGTTGCCTATGTGTTATTCCAGTAATCCTCCTATATACGTACCAAATTTCATTGCAATCGGTTCAGTAGTTTTTGCGTGAAAGAGTAACAAACATACTTACACATACACATACACATACATCCATACTCACAAACTTTCGTATTTGTAATATTATATTAGGATCGGATATTATATAATTATATGCTATTTCAGAGATTTTGATTTAATTGCAATGTACTTAAAAAACATTAAACATTTTTTTAATTATAAAACAAAGAGATCGATTTCAAAAAGTCAAATAAGTTTTCATGAGTTTCGTCTTACGTGTATTATTTCGCATGATATCATCATCAGCCCCTATATATTTTCCCATTGCTTGGGCACAGGCCTCCTATGAGGGTTTAGGCCATAATCCACCATGCTGGCCAAGTGCGGGTTGGCAGATATAAATAATAAACATGTACCGATACGATCTCCGGATTGGCTAAAATAAGCCAAATATATTGACAAATTCTCTAGGTTCCTCAACCAGAAATAGATTAATAATTTACATCACATGTACCTTTTACCTCGAGAGGGACTTCCGTATCAATAAATATAATTATTTATTTATCTGTTTGCAATCGTAATTCTGTCTTGTTCCATTAAACTGGGTCAGTACAGAGAATGTTTGTTTTCATTATTTTCTTATTTCGTTATATAGTTCTAATACTGCAATTTACATTTGTTTATTTATTAATTTCAGGCAGCATTTAGTATTGTTAAAAGATGTTAAATAATTTAAAACTATGAGCCATTCAAACTCAATACTCATACTAACTTCCCGCCACGGTTTTGCACGAAATAGTTTAACATATAATATATAGACTAAAATTGATATAATAACCATCTAGTCATAAAATAAATGTAATAAATAAGATCAAAACACAAAGTAATGATTGTATTAGATTTATGTAGATATAAGTATGTTATCCAATCAGTAAATAATTTAATATATAATATATAGACTAAATTTAATATAATGACCACCTAGTCATTTATCGTT
>NC_052104.1:2119274-2147657 GCF_012273895.1 Zerene cesonia
CAAATCAAAGGTTTATACTCAACTTATAGGTCCTTTTAATCACTTCCTCTAGCTCTATAACAACTACATTGTAAACATTTCACTATATCAATCACTTGTAACTGTAGGTAATATATCACTGCATAACTTTTCACTATTCAGGTGGAAACGGACAGCGTTACCGCTCCGTTCCACAGCTCACGACGAAGTGACGAGTCTTGTCCGATAACTTGCTTTTATACTGATACGTAAACAACTTTCCTTTTTGGTGAGGGTAGTCTAAACACAGTCTGTTTCATTACAATCAAATCATGATAATTCATTGAATACAAATTAAATAAAAATAATGTTTAGAATAAAATAGAAATAAAAATGAGATATCTGAATCAAAATAAGTATACAAATATATACATCACAGTCACAGGGTTTGTTTAGGTTATAAATACAAATTATAATTTTAACATCTAAACGTTTTTTAAAAATATAAATAACAATTAATTAGCAAGATAAATACAAAAAACACTTGCTTATTGACAAACTAAAATCATAAATTTGTAATAATCTATCACACGCATTCTCAAAGGGAAAGACCTAGTATTTACTGTATAGTAACCATACGATACGATTCCTGCGTTTTATCTATCCAATTTTTTTGTATATTCTCTTAAGTAAGACAGGATAAAAGAAAGAGAACTTGGAGAATTAGAATTTGTTTAAAATAACTTTTAACCAAATCAATTTTCATGACGTCACAGCAAGCCTATTCGCTTAGCCTTCGAATTTTCTGGAAAGCCAATTCTAATAGATATTCCACCAATATTTTATACATCAACATACCTACATCTTTGTGTTAACGTATCTACGTGCATATCGTCACACATCTGCCAATCGGCACTTGGCTGTCTTCATAACTTATAACCTGAACCGTCATAGAAGTGAATCCATGCAGTGGGAACATATTTGGGCTGGTAGTGATATATCTATTGTCCCGAATTTATATTGTTTATCTCAACAACAGCACCAATAACGCTCTTCTCATAATCCCTAGCCTTGTACCTATGGTAAACTTTCGCAGTAACTATTAACATTGTTAATGAACTAAGATCTAGTGTAAGTTGTTTGAAATCTCAGGAGCAGAGTTGCTATTATTATACCTTGAACTTATAACAAACTGTTATGCATCTCACAAATTCTCCTTTGATGCTGTACTGTCTGTTTATTCAATAACTAGCCTCCCGTCCGCGGTTACGCTCGCGTAGACAACAAATAAATTATTCGTTTCCAACGAAAAGGCAGCACCAATGCAATTTTCTACGATTTTAGAATCTTATACCTAGTCAAATGTTTATTATAAAATAACATACTCAGAAACCAGTTTATTTTTTGAAGCCTATCCAATGATAAATCGTTTCATCACGTACTCGCGAATCTATTTTTTCATTCCTCGGTCCCATATACAGAAAACCACTATTAAAATATATTTTTTTTAAATAATATGTAGCCAATGCATTGAACTACACCACACACCACAATACAAATAATGTTGAAATCTGTATTCTTGTTTTGGGTTCTATGAAACATTACAAAGCAATGACTTTTTTAAAAATATATTTAATGTTACTGTTTACATGTATAGATTTATGATAAAGCAAAGCACTTAACTGTCATAATATATTTATTTTCGAAAATAAAATTATTATCAGTTATAAAAGTTAAGAAACCGAACAAAAAGTAAAGAGAGAAAAATCGATCTTTAACGTTTCTAGAAATCAACACAAACTCGTGGACTAAGCGAAAATGAAGTGGCTTTTAAAAGTCCAGACTTGATCCGAGATTAAATAAGTGCTTACATTTGTATTAAAAAAATAAAATACACTGAAGATTCTTAAATCTTCTTGAAACATAAAAATTATATAAAAATCGTGTCGTAAAAAAACCTTTAAACCAAAAAATGACAATCTGTTTTTTTTTCAATTAAAATTGGCAGTCATATGAAGATTTAATACTATTTTTATGGAAGTCCAAGACCAGAAATAACAATACAATTAACTTATACTCAGTACTGAACCGTGTATCAAAGGCTACTCAATATTACATCGAATCATCCTACAGGGGCATTAAGATTAAATAAAATACCTACCTATGATGGGGTAGGTTATTACACGCTTTTTTTTTTTTTTTTTTATTTATTATTAGCTTCACCTGTATGTTTGTTTGTTTGTATGTTTGTTTGTTTGTATGTTTGTTTGTTTGTAACTGACTTCTTTGGGCGCGATTTTGACCCACTTTAAACGGCCAGATTTCGTTCAAACTTTGTAGATTTATTGAGGACCGATGACAATACACTAATTTGATAAAATTATTCCAGTTTTCAATTTGCAAAATATGATTTTTGTTAAAGCGTGTTTTATAGTTTTTTTAAACTATTATATTTTATTTTATTTATTTAAATAGTACACAGGAAGTAATATGTAAAGGTGATTAAATCGCATTATATTCATAGTATTTTCTCGTGATTCATTTTACGCGAGTATTATACAATTAGATATTAAAAACTTTTTAACGGATTTTAAGTTTCCCCGTGACCACGCTCGCTGTAAAGTGTTCGAAACGTCGGGCTAGAAATATAATTAATAAATCTTTTAAAATCCGTTAAAAAGTTTTTAATTTCTAAACGCATTATATTCAAACAAAAAATAATGCATTTAATGTCTAACCAGCGTATCGGGTCATAATCAAACAGATGCCTTATAAACTAACAATTTAACAATATTACGGCGACTTACACGTTATTCACTATAACCTCACATTTAATACAACTCCAACCCCACACAAACATAAAAGCAAATCAATCATTCAACAAAATAAGCAACAATGAAAACGAAGCATAATCCATTTTCCATTCCCGTAATTGAGTGGATTAAAATGCAGACGAAATACCAAAAATCAATCGCGAATCCCAAATTAAATTTGGCTTTGCTCTAACTGAACAATATTTATTTATTTACGTTAGCAATTCGTAAATGGACACTTGCCAACTCTCTCCATAATCGATACGAATCCCTTGAGAAAGATTGCTTCAGTCGAGTGCTGCATTTTTTGTATGGAAAAGGCAGTTTTCACGAGAGAATAACGTTTGGATAATGTAATGTAATTGGATGAATAATTTCTCGACTTATGACGTTACGGTTACATTTGTTCAAGCTTGCCTTGAATATTAAATAGATGGTAATTTATATTATAGTACTCGTACCTCTCCCGTTTTACTGGTTTATAGTTTTCTATTAATAATGGATAAAGTATTACGTCTAATTCCTATATTTTTTTTAATAAAGATAATTTTGTTATTGCAAGTACAAAGTTCGATTTTAATTTAATGCGATATAAGCATTTTTATATCTATTTCTTTTATCAAGAAAACTGATCTATTATTGTTTTAATATGTATCAGTTTGTAGACTGACAAAATGAGTGTCTGTTTGAACGCGCTAATCTCAGGAAGATTAATTGTGCGTGATCCTTGAATGCTGCACATTTACAACAGGCGAAGTCTGGACGAACGGCCAGTTTTAACATAACTAATGGTAAATACTATTTCCGTCTCTCAAATTTCGTCATTTTAAGTTTGCTTTAACAATAATTAGTTTTCTTATATTATTAGTACTGAAAAGTAGCCCAAGCGTTTTCGCTTCAAAAGCTATTGACACTCACAAAGGGCGCTAAAGTAGGCGCGGGTTCCGCATAAACCGCAAAGGCCGGACTGAACTGCCGCGTGAGCTCAAACGTTCTCACGTAGGTATTTAGAATGTTCCAGAATTTTGTTAAATGTTCCGTGGTCAGTTTGCTAAGAGTTTAGGGATACTGTTTATTTTTTTTAAGTTTATAAGAAGGCTACGATCGAAAAACGACCATGAACTGTTCGAGAATAAAGTCAATGTTATAAAAATCAAATACATACTTATAAAGATAAAAAATATTATCATAAAGTTGAATATAAGGGGTGTAGTAGTTGTTAAATTTAATGTGAAGTAGGTCCACTTATAAAATTTCTACATTTAATATAGAATTTATTAAACAGACAAAACATACGCAATAACAGTGTATTTTTAATACTTTATTTATCAGTGTATTTTTTAATAAATAAAGCGTTTGTTCACCTACCACCACCGGGATAACTCCAATATAAACAAAACGTTTCTGTAAACAAAAAAGAAATCGGGAGAATAACGATATTTTCAAGTGGCTTACACCAGTTCTGGAATATATTAGGGTCGAAGTATGTTGATTGTACGATATTCGACGGGTAAATATGGGCTGAGTAAATAGGAACGAACGGTATAAATAAGGTTTGTGTGTATAAGAAAAAATTTACTCCAGGTTGAGGACCTGAGACTCAAGCTGACATTTAAAAACCGAATGCCTGTGCCCGAGAAATGGTTATTTGTGTATAATATATTTGTAGGTATGTATGTTTTTGGATACGCTGTGTAGTGAAAACGGATTGGTGGAACTTTTGCTTGTATAGTGTTGTTATATTGCTAATTGTGATTGACTATATATAAAAGCCTGTGTATACGAAAATTGCGGTATTTTTCCCGCCATTTTCCATGGTTGATGTGTTTTCTTTTCAAACAAACCAGATTTCAATTCATATGTTTAGCAACAAATGAAATTGTGTTACCTATAGGAATTATTTTGAAACGCATGTTAATAATATAAAATATGATATAATTGAACATTAAATACCGGGTACCGCAAATGCTAAACAGCATTGTATGAATAATATGCAATGTATAATTGTATAATGTATAATTCTTTGTGATTAATTTAATTTATATTATATAAACTCTGTCAAATGTGAAATGACATTATAAGTTACCAGTAAAACCTTTGAAAAGAAAAATTTATTGACGTGACAACGTCTTAGGTTGGATTTAGGTTGCGGATCGGAGTCACTCATGAAAAAGTGTAACGCCCGGTAACGTTACGATGAGTCACCGAACTATGATCGGTCCGCCGCGCGCGCAGCACTAGAGAATTAGGCGCATTGAATCGGCGCGTGCTTGTGTCTCTGTCTCTGTCTTTCTCGAGCGTTCTTGGCGTTGGAAAAAAAGACGTTGTCACGTAAAATCTTCGCCCGTAAAACCGACTTTACAGGCAACCATTATTTTTAAGGGCATTTCAACAAGCTTCTATTTGAAAAGGTTTAATACTTTTTATTTATATATGTATTATAAATCAGTTGTATCAAAAAAGTACAAAAATAAATCTCATGAACAGTTTCTAATGGAACACTTCCCGGGAATGCACGTTTAGGATTTATGAGAGGCGGTAGCACGATGCGAGCTTGGATGAAAGATTTAAAACGACTAGCAAAAGAACTGTTTATATCTTCACAAAGGCTAACCATTTTTAACGGTAGATAAGGCAATTTAACATCTAAGACATATTCTAGCATGCATATAAGATGTCATGCAAAATATACAAATATGACTGAAATTATACTTATATCAGATATAAAAATTTAAATTACATTTAGTATATAACAATGTTTATAGCTGGATTTACATCCACGATTCCCGGTATGTTCTATTAATCTTATCAATTAGTTGAATTATAGATAACACTTGAATAAAAACATGTAAAAGTGTTTGTATAGGATACCAGGGACATAAGCAAGGTATTAAATCAGTCCCTATTGTTCTATTAAAAATATCAGTACATTAAGCCTGTATATAAATTAATATGCTCAAAAAACCAATTATATATGCTCTATAAAAACCAATTGACCGCCTCCTTGGTACAGTGGTTAACGCGTGAGCGTAGAACCGAGGGGTCCTGGGTCCAATTCCCGGTGGGGACGCACAAAAAAAAAATGTCTCGGTCTGGCAGGACACAGAAGGCTGATCACCTACTTGTCCCTAAAGAAAATAGATCAGTGAAACGGATGTACATCATCTGCCCCATACCCCACTAGGGGACACGGGACTTCACATAAAAACCAATAGGTAAATATCATTGTAATTTGACATGATAAGCTTGCATAAAGAACGTTATAAGCGGATACTCATTCAGTTATTCATAAACTCGATTTAGAGCAGTTCATCAAAGCGCCGAAGCCTACAAAAGGTCTAATCACGCTAAGATTCTGTTTACACGGCCTACAAAAGTGAAACAGCAAGACGGGCCAACGCAAGGATGTGTGGGAACTAGATACCGCTTATAATATAACAATATTTTATAATTTTAATAATTACTGTTTAGCATTTCAGTCTAGTGTCGCAACTTGTAAGTAATAAAATACAGAATAAGTGTGGACCAGGCCTGACCAGGCCAGACCTTTAATATTTCTCAATAAAGTTGATCGTTTCAATTTAAACATCATTAATCAATTTAAACATCATCATAAATAATTATTTATCGGGCTATGTGTCAAATTTAAAACGGTCCATTTCATTTTTTATAGCAATGATTTTATCTAGAGAGGAGAAGTAATGTCAACTTTAAATATATTAATGCTAAGATTATACTGCTAAGCTAATACACAATAGTCTGAGACTATTTGTACCATCCAGTCGTATCTAATTCCATGGGCCAAATGCTAAGGCCAGTGGGTCGGTGGGAGGAATGAATAATTCATTAAGACGTAATGAGCTGCCACGCTTTCAGTCGCCTGTAGAGAATTTATAGAGTTGTTTTTAAAAAGCGTATCTTATCTTGAATATCGGTAGTCTATGTATTCTATGGTGTCAGGATTTAGGGATTTATGAGTTTCGGAATGTTTTTAATATCTTCCCAGTTGGAGCGTTATTCATTATTTTTATTTACATATTTAATTGAACAACATTTCTTTGAAATTTTCGACTTAAATTATGATGGTATTATTTAATGACACAATTGTCTGTGTTCTCGTATTTTGTTTGATTGCGTACAATTATTCACACAATTTATTATTGTTTTCAGATTATTCATAATTAGTCTTCAACATAATGCGTTTTTAATGAGCAAGCGATTAATACGAATACTATCATATTATGAAAATATTGTTATTACTTTATATTAACTGCTTCATAGTTTTGTAAACAAAAATAAAACGGTGTCAACTATGGTCATTACAAATCAAGCAAAAAACAAAGCAATATTCCTTAAGAACATAAACATTTTTAACATAAATTCTTAATCCAATTTGACGCAGCATAATCCATAACCTAACTTTTCCCGCCAAACATTAAAGGACTGAAATGGTAATAACAAATCGAAACCCGCCGAACGGTAGCGAATATTGGCAAGATACAATTCATTCTGTGGCTTCGAACATTCCAGATGGCGCTCGACACACCCGGTTATTAACTCTATATTATTAGGAATTGGATCAGAGTTACATATTAAAAGGAAGATTCTCGAATGTTCTAATAGAAGTGGTTGACGTCTTAATGGTTTTAGTTTTGTCGGTAATCATGTTAATATATAAGAATCTCACTATTCGCTCCTTGGAAATGTATACTAAGATGTTATTTTTTATCCTATTAATAGTTAGTTCAGTCAAATTTTTATTAAATCGTCGTCGGATATGGATCAGTTTTGATTGTAACCCTAACAAAATTACTTTTAACAGGCTATTTTAATTGACGCCGTAAAATAAAATATAAAAATTTAGTATAAAAAAGCACAAACTTTTCGAACAAATAATTAAATGAGTCATAATCTTGAGTATTAATTTTAATACCAGACAAAGTTCAAAAGACCGTCTATAAGGTTTCATAAAGCTACTTTGAAGTCGATGTTACGTGTTTTTTTTTCCTTTGATCGTCATTTTAATAAAGACACTTCTGTCACGTTTCGTTATATCTAAAAATAAAATCCCAATTATTTTTGAGCTCGAAAAACAATCCTTTTGATATGTGGTCTTCGTTCATATTAAGCTCGGGTGCGAATTATTATAATCGAATTAATTAAATTATTTTTGAAAAAAGGTGAGATTAAAACGTTAATTGGACAGCGAAATGTAAAGAAACAAGGTTCAAAGGTCATAACGAAGTTGTAGCGAACTGTATTTATTAATATTTAAAAGGAACAAAGTTTTAATTGGTGTAACATTCATCATCATCAGCCCATATATGTTCCCACTGCTGGGACACAGGCCTCCTATGAGGGTTCAGGCCATAATCCACCACGCTGGCCAAGTGCGGGTTGGCAGATGTCACATGTCGTCGAACTTTTGATTCTCGGACATGCCGGTTTCCTCAAGATGTTTTCCTTCACCGTTTTAAGCAGTGGTGATGTTATCTACATGCGCAGATAAATTGAAAAATCAATTTATTTCTTGCGCGCTCGCCCGGTCTCGAACCCCGACTTATCGATTTTGAAGTCCGAGGTTCTCACCACTGAGCCACCACTGCACAATGTGTAACATTACGTTGCAGTTATTATAATGACAATATATGTATTAAAAGTGAAAATTTAAAACAACAATCGTGGGTGAAATAATAGACTATTCTATAGAACCTTTAAAGCTGTGGGCCTGAAATTATTTGAATTACGTTAAAGCAACTAGCGTTGAAACTAAAATAACTACACCCTAATAAAGCATACATTATTATACATTCATCAACCACCAATACAGTTTTACATGATAAAGACAGTCATATAATAAATGATGCGAAATTTCATCAGAAAGCTGTAACTTTGGAACTGGTTTCATTAGGGCGGGTGCCCTAAAATTTTATGATGGCCGAGAAAGTTCGGCGATAATCATTTTTCAAAGGCCTCAGGATACGACTTGCAAACAATGGGGGTTGAGGCTAATTTTGTGCCGCAGTCATTGTGTTAACGACGTCTTAACTATTTCACGATTGCCGCGGCTTATTTGCGAATTCTGAACAATGTAACGAATTCCATTATCTCGAGAGGTAACTAACTCCAAGTGAATAGACTTTGAGCTAAATATTTATACTAAAATACTTAATACATTAAACAGTATGGAATCTGTATGTGGATAAAGGGAAATCGTTTTACGTAATTGTAAGCGACACACGTTGTCTATTGGTATCCTTAACAATTAGTTGCATATGGTGACGATTGTAAAATTAAGATTATAAGGGATTTGCAAAATATACAATATTAACATAACATTTATGCTATTGATAATATAAACCTAAAGAGTTATTTGTTAGAACGCGCTTATCACACGAACTTTTTGACCTATTTCAATAATTTCAGCGTTGGATATTTACGGCATATAAGTATATACGAGAGAAGCTGGAACGGATTGTTAATATTAATATAAAATATATGAAATCAGAATTACTGAATTAATATGTAATGTATGTATCTTCATATTATAATAATTTTACTTAACACAATATTTTCATTCAAAAGAAGGCTCTGTCCTTATAGTAATAGACTCACTATTTAATTCTACAGAAATATGTCACTATTTATTATTAAGATATTCTAACTATTGTTACATATTCAGTAAAACAATAAAGATTGAAGGCTTTATGTCTTACAGCACTTTTTAAATAATACCTCTTACAATTTTGTAACGTATATATTAAATTATACGTACAAAGACCTCTTATTTAATAATTTTGTCTAACGATCTTCAAACTGTCTTATTATACCGTTACGTCCGTGACTTTATTGGCTACAGTCAGCGTTTTTGGTGATTGATGGAAAGCTCTAATGATACAGCCTCTCAAGTCGAGGCTCAGCTGTCATCGTAATTATGATACCTTTGACATTGTCCTTATTCACCAAACAACAAGACAATGATTTAATGCGACACAATTAACGTAGCATTGTTCATTTTGTGGTGTTTAAAGAGGATATTTTTCTAATCTTTGGGGGAGGCCTATGTCCAACAGTGGACGTCCTAAAAGGCTGCAACGTTTTCTAATTATTTCTACTGATATCATAAATGCGGAAGTAACTCTATCTGTATGCTTGCTTCTTCACGTCTTACCCGCTAATCCTAGCTTGAGATATCAGAAAAGATATAGGATAGGTATTATCCAGGATCCTATGTAGGTTTTCCTTCGACTGTAATATATTCGTTAGTTTTTAATATATCTAATTATATTTAAAATGTTAATAAACGTTTTTAGGAAAAACCAAATTTGATAAAAAATATACGTTGTCTTTTGTAGTTTATTTATTATCATCGATAAACTATCTGCATGTTAAGCAGAGTAAAGGGCGGTCAGTCTATTGATGAATGTCTCATCAGCACAAAAAATGCTTCGGTGTTTCAAAGGTCATGTAGGAACTGACAAGACTTGGCTTTTAGCCAGCAATAGTTAAGCTAAATCAAATCCCTACAAGTGATTATAGACTTAGAAAACTCGCCGCTAGACATATCATAAAAAGACATAAAGAAAGAAAGATAATTTAAAAATGTATGTCAGATGCACATTATTTAGCTAGTAATTTACATATTTAGTTCAATGAAATAAACTGTTCAAAATAACAGTTCATCCAGAAAATATTAGCAGAAATTCGAGCCACAGCTCGGCCTGCATCTTTAAAATGTTGTTTGCATTTAGATACATCGCACAACAACATTTCGCATGATGCCTTGACACGTTTTCACTTTCATAAAATGAAACGGTTTTAGAGAGAAGGTCGAGTAGTCGCGTTAACCATTTATAATATTTGGAACGAAAAATATACAAGTATCAAGTGTCGTTTGTGAATTATTTTAAATATAACAGTTTTGAGGTTTTTATTAAAAGCGCACTTGAGTGTCGTGGATCATTAAGCGATAATTACGTCAATTTATATTGTATTGTTATTTAGAATTGATGAGGCAATAGAACGTAAGTGTTTTACGTTATTTAAAAAACTGATTTTTAACACTAATTTATAAGACAATAACAATAACAATATCTTGATTTATAACAAGGAAAGAACATTGAATAAAATCTATTCGTTTCTGGTATAACTAACCTTTTTAACGAGCGAAGGAAAGCAACTTATAACTTGTTTATTTATTATTTTAATATGGAGGGTCCATATTTTTGTAGATACTTTTTCTATGAATCAAAAATAAGTTTGAAAATCGATTCATTAAGCAGTCAATAAATAAAATTATTCCCATTTATTTACGTTGTATTATAAATAAAATTTGGTGCTGTTTGTCCGTATCATGTCACATGTAATACTTACGTAGTGCATTTAGCCGCAGTAGCGGTAAAGAAAAGGGCCAATATCAAAAGTGCGCCTGCGGCCATTTTTATGAATCCTTGTCAGCGCATTTCCGAATTCAACCTTCCAGAATGTTCTGAAACAAAAAAATACAAATTTTAATAACAATTCAAACAGTTTTTAAAGTACGAATGTGATTAAAATAGATAAAAAAAAGTAAAATACCAATTACTAGTAGTAGTATTACTAAACTACAAAGACAATTAAATATCTGACTGACATAACTTTATCCTTCACACATTTGGCAGTTGGCGAAGCAAGGACAACGTCTAGTCAGATTGTTTTCGTATTATAATAGCAATAATTCAATATATCCCGAGGCCCGTATCCTTATCCTCACCCTTCCCAGTCCATTCCTTTATTCCCGTCGTCAATAATAATAATTATACAGAGGCACTACCTGCGAATTTTCATGGGCGGTGGTGATCGCTTACCGTAACGGACCACTAGAGTTGCCCGCCATGACATAAAAATGTGTATATCTTAAAATTTTACTATTTCACTAATACGCCGGAATAAGCCAATTTTTTTCGTTATTTCGCAATTTTATACAAATAAAACCCACAACAGAAATAGCAAAGCATTGGCTCAATTTTCTCTACGTACACTTGAGACTCGAGTTCCTCAACACGGAATTGAAATTGACTATAATCATACGAAAACCACACCCTAGGTCTAATTTATGGTCTAATTCATATTTGCTTCTAGAACGTATTAAGAGCAATAATCGCACTAAGTTTGATTCTGCAAATAAGCAAATGTTACTTTAAAATAAAGCATGTTTTAGCATTCTTATATTACGTACTACTAAAATAGTTTAGTATGTTTTGTGAATATATTGCAGTTTTTTTTTGTTCTGTAGTGCTAATATATACTATATCTCATAATAATCTGTATTGTTTAGTAAGTAAGTAAGTCCGAATTTTTATATTGAACAAAAAAGTAGCGATTTTAATTAAAACTTTCGAAATACTACCTATTGTATCGTGTGTAATGTAATTCAAATATAAGTGCTATAATAAAGTAGATATAGGTATATCAAATATCAATATTCAAATCTGTACTCGCCAATAAAATTAAAATCTTAATTTAGGAATACCATCTTTTGTTTCTGCTTTAAATAAGAAATATGACGTGCAAATTCCTTTTGACACATATCGCATGACCTAAATACATTGGAATGTAACACGCTACTGAGATAATTTAGAAGCATGACGAACATTCTTGAATTCCAATGTAAAGAACGTTCTAGAATCTCACCCGAAATCGGCGGTTGACATCATTAGCGATTCACTTTTGTAATTTGCGACGTAAAAGGGTAGGGCAATATATGTTACCTGTCTGCTACACATGGTACCCTAACCGTTAGCACCTTTGTTAAGTTTATGTAAGGGTCCTTAACTAGAGGGTCCGTCTTTCTACGAGGTTGGTTTCCCTCTGCATTACGCGGAAAAGGGATATGTTTTTCCTTTTAATTTATACTTCGCTCAGTTGGTTTCGTCCTTCTTTTAAGGAGTGTAGAATGGTGCGGTCTTTGATGTTAACGCCTAATGCTGTGGTTAGATTTCTAAAGAGAGGTCAGTGGAGCACCTAATATGCCAAATACACTAACGCAAAAAAACATTCTTATCATTAAGTATTGTAGAAAATTTAAACATTCCAATTTCAAATTTCAAACATTTAATAACAAATATTTAAAAAAATACACATAAAATTACTGTATTATTTTATATATTACTAATTAATAGATAATATTAATATGTTATGTTTGTTTTAGCCGCTCCAAGTGGGTCAAAGTATTTATATTTTTCTACCCGGTTCCAAAAATTTATGAAATCGCATGTAAATCTGAGTACTGTATCACCCAGATATTCTGGACATTGGCAGAATTTATATAATACGTGGAGCCATTAATTAAGAAAAAATGACGAAATTCAGTACCAATACCTATTTAAAATAAATCAATTTGATGATTTTTGACATTAATAATTATACGATATAAATTTAGGAACTAACTAATGTGCAAAATGTGTGCCTTAGTAATATGGATTATAATGAAATGAAACACAAAAAAATATATACACACTAGCTGCGCCCCGCGGTTTCACCCGCGTAAGTCCGTATCCCGTAGGAATATCGGGATAAAAAATAGATGTTGGCCGATTCTCAGACCTACCCAATATGCTTACCAAATTTCAGAGGAATCGGTCAAGCCGTTTCGGAGGAGTATGGCAACGAAAACTGTGACACGAGAATTTTATATATTAGAAATTAGAGAGAACATGTCTTATTAAAATACACTAGATCTCGTTGACACTCGAAAACTATTTCTGTCATTAAACGTTTTTATATAAAACGATTAAAAGATAGCAGAGACATCCTTAGCATACATTTTACGCCCCAATAAGGTGAGAAAATTAGAAGCTCAGATGGATGCCGGGTGGTACTTATCTTTAGAATGTTGGTGAAGCACAAAATAACGTAAATACAGCTATTGCGTTATACACACGCTTTTACAAAACTATCACGAAAACGGGTTTTATATTCGTGCATGTCCCACAAAGTTAGTGTTTGTGAAACGAAAACATTTTTGGCGTATTGTGTTTGTCTGTATAACTAGAGAAATACTCAGCGAAATACCTACTAGTCATATTATAAAGGTATAGTAACTCTGCTTACCTTTCTCTTCATTACACTTAAACCACGAAACTGATTTGGATGAGATTCTGTACATAGATATAATTAAACATACGCTAATTAATATCTCTGTACATTTAGAAATTAAAAAGTTTTTAACGGATTTTAAACGCGATTTATTCATTATATTATTAACCCGACGTTTCGAACACTTTACAGCGAGCGTGGTCACGGGGAGACTGAGATGTTATATGTCTTGAAGGTCTAAAAAATTGTTGTTTGTGAACTACCTCCACCTATTTCTCCACAATTGGTATGTGGAAAAATCCGTTGAAAAGCTTTTAATTTCTAAATGTATAATACTCGCGTAAAATCAAACACAAGAAAATACTATCTCTGTACATAATTGGCGTGTAGTAATAGACGTATGCTTTAACTATATTAATTTTTGTGCTTTCCTATGTGGCTGTGTCCGCGTTGTACCAAAATTATCAGAATCGGCTTGACTGAATTTGTAAATTAAATGTAATTTTTTATATATATCCAGCAATTTGAAAATAGGTTCTAATCTGTCCACAGTCCTAACTGGGTCTAAGCCTAAGGGATGAGCGTCCAGATATAACAAGGTTTGCCGACTCATCTAGTATTTAGAGAATAGACAACAGATTCAGAAATTAAAGACTTTTAAGGAAATAATAAATAAATTGCGTTTAAAATCCGTAAAAAATTGTTAATTTCTAAATATATATACTTTGTAACATCAGACACAAGAAAATACAATGATAGAAGACAATTCCACAACAACAGTATTAATATTACAGAGCACTGTATTTCTTTGAATTTATAAACGTGTCAGTTTTAAGAGTTGTTTTTAACTTAGGCATCAGTTTATAGTCGCGGTGTAGTCTGGCCTAGTTTCATACAGTTTAGCTTCATATAATGTCACAAACAAAATAGCTTTATAAAACTTGTTGTTTATATTATTAAAGAGTTTAGTACATGTGACGGGTTGTTTGCATAATTCTAACTTTTCGTATTCAAACGTATTCCGCAAACCTTTATAAAGCAGGATATATTTAAATACTTCAGTTTTCTGACTTGTTTCAGGCTAATTTCAAATGTGAGATACTTTTTAATGTAGTTTACACTATTATAGTATAAAATTATTGTAGTTTTCAGGATAAATTTTAAAATATAATCTATTTTATACAAAACAATTAATTATATACTTACTAATGTATGTTTATATGAATAAATACAAATTCTTTCACCTTAATAAAGCAATGAGATTAACCATAGTTTCAATATTTAATATCAATTGACAAGGTACATAGCATTGTTCAGTAATAATCATTCAACAAACAAATATACAATATGTACGTAATATTTAATGATCATTATAACTTTAAGCGTATCGGTTAACTATTTTATCATAGTCGTAACAGCAAATAACTCCGTATTAAGTTCAAACAATCATATATCTCAATAATAACCACTTAATTTGCGCACGTTTTACCTCAGAGTCGAATATTCACGTAGGGGCATTAATTGTGCTGAGTCGTAATCTAAATATCTAATTGTTAGTGATATAAATCCTCTAATAGTGTTTAACTATAGAAGGTTGGTAAACAAAATTGTGTATAATAGACTAGATGACGTGGCGTCATTCGTGTGGTACTCAGAAAAACTGTATGCCTAGCCTATGTGCTAATCCAGACTATTATCTGTCTCTGTACCAAATTAATTCATACAGATATGATAAGCTGTTTTCAGTACAAAACAGTAACAAACGTCCATATTATTATTACCATTCAGTTACCGTTAGTAGGATATAGTATTAAGCAAAGTCGTTTTCTCTGTCTAACCCTTTAACCCTATGTATTCTTAAATATTTGAAACTACGCAATGGAATTTGATAGAGGTTTTTTTAGTAGATAGTGGTTCAAGGGGAAGGTTTATAATATGTATAACAACATCTATTAAATTACTCCGAATTTAACGCATGCAAAGCCGCTGGCAAAAGCTTGTTCTAAAACAATTTACATGCAAAACGCTCTGCCGTACCGTAAACCGTACCCCTCAATTAGATATAATAAAGTGAAGTGTAAATTCATCTTTAAAATAGAGGCATTTAGCTTGACACAAAGCTTATCCATCTTCAAAAACAATCTACTGAAAGCGAAATTAATTTGGCGATATAAATCAAGTCAATGATAAAATACGGGGTGGGCTTGTTTATGTCCTGTTGCCACGCGGAAATTGAATTAGTTTTTGATAGAATTGCTTTGTAATCTGTGAATAGTCAGCCATTTTGGGAACCTTCTGGAATGTATCGCGAGACTTCCGTGCCTTTTTAGTAATTCTATTACATAACTTTTTAGAAATTAAACACTTATTAACGGATTTTAAACGCGATTTATTCATTATATTATCAAGACTCAGTCTCCCCGTGACCAGGCTTGCTGTAAAGTGTTCATAATGTCGGGTTAATAAGAAAATAAATAAATCGCGTTCAAAATCCGTTGAAAAGTCTCTAACTTCTATTTTTTATATGTATAATACTTTGTGTAAAATCAAACATAAGAAAATACTTTATCTAACTTTATTTTTGCCGATGTACATGTTAGTTCAGTTAAGATACTTACATAACATGTATGTTTTAAATATGAATTGCGTGAGTTTTATAGTATAATTATAGTAGTTTTGAAACACTTATATTAAGAGTTATGTGCACATAACTCTTAATATAAGTGTTTGTTGCTAGGGTATGAGAGTGCCGATGTAGGTGTAGTCAAAGTTATAATATGATCTTCACTAAGATTATAAAAAGAAAACGTGTGCTTTTTTGCATGTTGATAACGTTTTCACGCAAAAACCACTAGATCAAAAATTATTGTACCTTAAGAAAGCTGCAGCTTCAATGAGTGACATAGGCTATATTTATACCAGAGGCGAAGCCGGGACGAACAGTCTAGTCTTTAATAAAGTTAGTTCGCTCTTGTATTGTTCACTACCTTTAAAAGGGTCTGCCTGACTTGAAACAAATATTCTTATAAAATAATTCGTGATAATTAAAACATTATAGAAATACTAGCTGCACCCCGCGGTTTCACCCGCGTAAGTCTGTATCCCGTGGGAATATAGGGATAAAAAGTTGCCTATATGTTACTCCAGTTGTCCAGCTTTCTACGTAACAAATTTCATTGCAATTGGTTCAGTAGTTATGGCGTGAAAGAACAACATACACAAAAACATCCTTACAAACTTTCGCATTTATAATATTAGTATGATTTATTAGATAGTATATATTTATTTTACATGATAAAGTACCTACGCATGTAATCGCGTACAGGTTTTGTTAATCAAATTAACTACAATGAGGTATGTTGCAAGAAGAGATGAAAGTACAATTTTAAATTCACCTCAAATGAATGAAAAGTGTAAAATAAAATGAAACCGTGTGAAGCGCTTTCTAGAAACCTTCAACTGAAAATCTCACGATCAATGCATCTCGAGAAGGACGAATCGCACTTGACCCGTGTACATTGTAAACTGTCGAGACACAGTATAAAGAGAAATATACGGTAGTACAAATCCTTTGATCTCCTAGTAAAGACGAAAGCGTCACAAGCTATATAAATATAGTGAAAACGCAGTTCCTGATCACAATTAACCAGTCTAAACCTCTTCGTTGAACGACTATATGCCGACTGTCGCCAAGGCAAGTCTATGGACTAAATTTCAACTACAAAACGCGACTGTTTGTGTGAGTCCCCACTGGGAAACCAATTCTGAACCCCTGGTATGTTAGCTCCCACGTAAAGCCACAGCAAACAAATCAGTCAAAATGTATTCTATTTATTGTATTCAAAATAAATTATAATTTAACAATTATATAACAACTAGCTGTTCGCCCTGACTTCGCCACTGGTATATATATAGCCTATGTCACTCATTGAAGTTGAAGCTTTATAACAGTGATGGAATTTTTGAAATCGGTCCAGCCGTTCACGCGTGATCGAGCGACAAAGGGAAATAGGGATTCACTTTTATATACATATAGATAACATATAGTTAGTATAGTCAAAGTTTTATATTTAAGCTCCAACATTGATTTACATATAGGAAATTAATAAACATGTAAGCGTATCTAGCCGAAAGCAATAATAAACACCTTAAAATAGTATATAGTAAGGGCTAATCAGATTGAAATTCCCCTCTCAGAATTAATCGGATTCTTTATAGTACATCTTATACCAGCCTACTACGTTTTACAGTATAAAACGACGTATAAAAAGAGCCAATACTTTATCAAGCCTAAAATATACAGAGCGTTTAACCGTGAAATTTTTGTAAGGGCTTATGGACAGCTTGATGCTAGATACCCGCAGAAATTTACGACCTGATAAACCTTCACCATTTAACCTAGATCCCTTTGGAGCGGCGCGGCTAGTTCGATTCATTCTTTTCCCGTGTAAAGAATGTCGGGGCGAGAGGTCAACATTGGATGGCCGTTGCAGAGTTGTCTGTTAAATGGATTACCCCGATTAACTATGAGCGATCTCTGACCCGTATAGGCTGACGCATGATTAGCCCTAAGCTTGGATTAAATGTGTTGCCTTTGTCGCGTTTTATAAAAATGTTTTGCTTGTTTTTTTGGCGGCGTAACGACTGGGTAATAAATTCTTGGATAACGTATAATTAAATGATTATTCGAGCCATGGTATTTTATGGTAGGCAACATGGAGAGCAACACATATAATTTGTGTTTTGGCCTTTTGGCTACGGGCGACGCAACTAGCTACTTAAATCAGAGATAGTATAAAAATACAGTGAAACCTGGTTAAGTGAGACATCAAAGGACCTGCAATGTCGTTTCACTTTTAGAGGTATTCCACTTACCCAGTGTCTCAGATATGCAGGTATAAATAAATATCTGTCTCATTTACAGAGGGTTCCATTAATAGAGGTGAGAATACAGGTTATTTCAGTTATACAGGTGCGATCATTAAATAAAATAACGTGTTATGTATGTATGTAAACTAAAACTGAAGGTAATTGAAGCTCAAAATTTGTACTTACGTACTTGGAATTACGTGTGGAATTTGTGGGTAGAATAAGAATGAGTAAACAAATAATGTTATCTCAGTTACAGAGGTTTATGCATATAAAATTTACTCGCTGTCTCAGTTATAGAGGTAACTATGATGATAAATCGAAAGAACAAATCCCAGATATAGAGGTTTACCTCTTCCCACTAACAGAGGTAATTCAGTGCCAAAGTATTGGGACCTCAGCATGAGTTCCAGCTATGGAGGTTTCTCACTTATCCAGGTCCCACTTAACCAAGTTTCACTGTATTATGAAATATCTTGTTATATTTTTACTTTCAGTCAAAAGAAATATACAGTTTATACGTAATTATAGTGTTATCGAAATGTGATACGAATATCTTCATTTACATTCACGTCAATCTTATCTATAAAATGTAATGATAAGCACGCAAGAAACAAATTGTCCTTCCTGATAAATAATTTAACCTTACGCTGTTAATTCTAAAACACTGAATACAAATGCGATTTAATTTGAATCGCCCACAATCCAATATTATCACATATACATAATACAATTATTTAAACATAAAATTGGGTTCAAAAACATCGCTATATTCCCATCAACTCATATAAACCAAATTATAATATTGGAAAAATTTATTCCCAAACAATGTACAAAGAAAAACACGGATTTATGGCTTAAAACTCAAAGTTTCTGGATTCGATTACCGTTCAAGTTAGAGGTAAAGTCCTTGAACCTGTCATACTTGTTTATAGAGAAACAGGGCTTAAGAGTTAAAAATATCTATGTTCTGGTATAGGAAGGCACTTGATGCTGAAATGTCATACGCTCCAAACATTGGCCGAATCCAATTCTGTGTTATTGTACTATTATCACAAGGGGTTGGTTATCATTTAGAAATATATTAATATCGTATGCATAGCCAAAAGAAACCATTTCAAAACAAAATTCATGGGAATGATATGTTTCACCGAGGTAAAAAGTATAGTATTTTTTATAGTAAAAAATAGTAACAGTAATAGTACTATCATATATTATATAGTACCTCCAGACGCAAAATTAAACGTATCATACAATAACATTAAAAAGATATACTCAGCATTTATATTATTAGTATAGATATTATAGGCAAAGCAAAGATTAGATTTGGACATCAATATGCTTAATTGCATACAACTTTTATCCCAATATTCCTACGGGATACGGACTTACGCAGGTGAAACCGCGGGGCGCAGCTAGTACATAATAATTCAGTTCTAAATATAGCACAGTCTAAAGTAAACCCAAAACTTCCACAAACTAGAGAGCATAGTGCAAAATGTAACAAAGTGAATTCACATAAGAGGCTAAGCATCAAACTCTAAGTCAATTTGAAAAACAAACACCATTTGTCTTCCTAGACAAGCGACTAATGTAACTTGCCAAAGTTTTATGTGCTTTTACATTAGGGGGCGGAATTTTTGCTTTAGAGGAAAAGAATTTTAGTATTACTTGAAGCCCTGATCAATGCATGCAAAATGCATTAGCTGCTTATATGTTTATAATTTTCCTCTTGGACTGTCTATCTATAAATTTTGACTATTTGATTTAATATGTATATTTGATTTAATACGTATCATAAATATGAAATATGAAAATTCAACTCTTCTAAAACTCTTACTAAAGTAATTCACGAAGTAATTGCGAGTACATTATATAGTTTCAAAGTTCCCCTGGGTTATTATTCCGCCATATTCTGGAGGTAGCGGAGGTACCTAGTTTATTTACAATCTTAGCGAGCATGCAAATTAATTGCGTAATAATTAACAAAATATGTAGTCTTATTTATATTTTGTGAATACATGTTCTGATTTATTGCTTACTAGCTTTCGCCCGCTGCTTGCGTGTGGGCAAAGGAAATTTCCAATAGAATGAGATGTTTATCCGCAGTAGGAAGTACCATATGCCCCTCACTACGCACTCCTTCACTTCCTTTCTTCACCAGCACAAAAAATCGCATCATAAGATCGCGAAAGAAAATCAAATAAGCACACTTTTGCATTTTAAGAATAGAACTATATAGCCCAAGAGCTCACGACGGCCAGACCTTTGTTATTTTATAAAAGCTTTTAGGTGTAAATAGAGGTATTTAGGTGCGAGCGACCAGCGAATACTGAGTTTGGGTAGTGGTTACTTGGGCAGGTAACAGGTAATACAAGTAGATTATAGTAATAGTTTTACCCTTGGTTATGGGACCCTAAAAAGACGTGCCTTCGTATAAGAAGCTTGGTAATGCATTATGATAATTAAATGATTGTGCAATTAAATATTTTTTGTTACTATTATTTTTAATAAAATATTTTACTGGGGACGAAGTTTTTCACCTGTATTAAAAGATAAGTCATAAGGAAGGGAAACAAATATCGATGTAAAAGTATTCCAGCATAAATATTAAGAAATTAATACCAATATATTTGAATGAATGTTAAAATTTTAATTTAGTATACTAATTATTACATCGTTCAATAATATACCAATGTCTAATTTAATTTCGCATTTAGCTGTAAGTGGATATTCAAAACATAACTGACCTAATTTGATAATTACAATTTTATTCTACCCATTTGGTTTTGCACGCTCGTGCAAAAATTGGCTGCAACAACATTCAAATTATGATAATATTTTAATGAACACACAATTTTACGATACGAGATTTTTTATCTGTGAAATTGATATCTTCATTGGTACTCATATCTTCATAAACACGCAGGCAAAGTTGCGGGCAATAGCTAGTCTACAAGATAGATTGCTATCATTCCAAACTAAACAAAATGTACAATATGGAAATTTCTATAAGAAGAAATCATTTTAAAATAAACAAATATTATATTTACATAAACAATGTCCACATAAAACATTTTCACTATTAGGAACCGAACCAGCAACCTCTGTCTGATTGAACCTAACCATTCACCACCTAACATTGATCCTAAAACTCTAAGCACCATATTTGATAATTCCAAAGGTAATGCTTCGTATCCGAAATGTTTCGTATAATCATCGATAACCGTGTACATCCCTAGCTAAAAGGGGAGGCTAAAAGCAAAACAGTAAAGCGCGACTAATACGATTAGTCTTGTATTTCAGTACGCACAGCGCACTGGGTCTGCACACTCACTGATTTCATTCCAATTATTTACTCTTGATTAGTTCTGTGTCACATCCCTTGTCCATAATAGAACAGGTACTGGGCAGGTGGAGGTAACCTACCTTTTTTATTAATACTTTCTTTACTTATTTTATGAACACTAGCTGTGACCCGCGGTTGAAACCGCGTAAATCCGTATCCCGTAGGAATATCGGTATAAAAAGTGCCTATGTGTTATTTCAGTTGTCCAGCTATCTTCGAAGCAAATTTCATTGCAATCGGTTCAGTAGTTTTTGCGTGAAAGAGTAACAGACGCGCACATACATATGCATCCATCCTCACAAACTTTCGCATTTATAGTATTATTGTTCGCCGATGCATGTCAGGAAGAGTCATAATAAATTGGGACTACTCAAACTATTTGTTAAAAAAGTAAGTTTAAGTCGATAAAACACAAATAAAACACGAATATGACATTTTCTAAAAAAAAATCCTAGCTAGATCGATTTATCGCCCCCGAAACCCCCTATATACTAAATTTCATGAAAATCGTTGGAGCCGATTCCGAGATTCTAATTATTATATATATAGAATAATGTCATAAGTTTTCCTTAAATGTTTTATTAATCATAAAATTGCATGTTATACGTAACTAATGTAAATAAAAATCACGGATATTATTTCGAACTGAACCTTTCTAGGCTGTCGGTGGATTCAATATTCAAATAACCAATTTAATGTAAACATACTCATATCACGAATATAATCCATCAAAACTGTTTAACTTATTGCATTCAGCATCCAAATAGACCGCATGTTTTATCGAGATTGGAATCATAAAAATTATAATATCTCCGCAGTTTCTAACGTTGATCGACCCTTTATTTCGGGAGCAATCCATTAGCCAAATGGCTTCTCTTATCAACTCATAAATTTACCAGGTATCCAGCTATGAGACGTCAGGCGTGTGATGCATTGAAAGAGGTGCTATGGCTGTTGAATTCATTAAAATGGGGGAGTAAACACTATCGTTAATGTGGTTGAGGATTGAAATAAGGTTGTGTGTACTAGCTTAAGATATAGAAACATTTTTTTTTGCAAATAGGGATTTTTAAATTTTACGACCGATTCCTTTTTAATAGCATCGTTATCTGATAACTCGGTGCGCTTTCATCTGATTGACCGGATTCTATTTTTTTGATAGAAAATTGTTGTCATTTATGTATGTGGTAGTCGAGCACGCTTCGGCACGAATTGGGCCAGCTCGCACCGGGGAAGTACCACACCCCCACAGAAGACCGGCGTGAAATAGCATTCTGCTGTGTTTCGTTCGGTGAGTGGGGGGGCCGGAGGCCCATATCCTTTTCCTTACCCTTCCCAGTCCTTTCCTTTATTTCTATCGCCAATCCTTTCTTAATCCCTTCCCAAAAAGTCGGCAATCCATTTGTAGAGGCATAAGGTCTGCAAAGGACCTTATGCCTCTACAAATGTTCATGGGCGGTGGTAGCGCTTACCATCAGGCGTTCCCACCAGCTCTATTGCCGACTGTAACATAAAAAAAAAAAAAAAAATTAGTTCTGTTTTAGACAGGAGTGGTCCCTCTTTTCTAAAATAATTATTTGACGTCTATTAGCATAATACACACATATGTTTTAAGTTGTAGATCTTGGTAAAGTAGGCTAGATATTTATATACTTATTAAACTTTATATTAACTTCGTTACATTAATTCATTACGTGATCGAGTTTAGGGTAAAACTACGTCAAGCTGATGTGTGTGACGTCAAGATGGACAATCAAACAATATTTTAGATCATTATTATATCCTAGTATTGATTTCACAGAAACAAACTCACGATCCAAAAATATTGAACTCACATTCCGAAAACCACAACGTACCAAATTTGGCATATATTTTTGCATAAATATTTACGTTGACCAAAAGTAGGCACTGACGATTTTATTACATCGAGCAAGTGCACGGACCATAAATTGCGTAAATGGACAGATTTATATCGCAGTGTTTATGTTCGGGTCGAGGAAACATATTATTAGGTGAATTGTAATTACGCTTCAATTGTGTTGGATATTACATATGATATTTTGAATTATCACTTTTATATAGATTTAAAGCAACATAGAAGTGTATACACAGCAATAATGTTGTGATATGCCATGAACCGGAGGCGTTCTTTTCATTGTTCCCTCATCATTTCTTCTTCTTTCCCTTTCCCCTTAAAAGCGAGTAGCGCATTCGCAAAGGCACTATACCTCTGCAAATGTTTATGAACGGTGGTGATTTCTTATCATCAGGCGGACCACCAGCTGAGTTGCTCGCTATGACATAAAAAAGTGGTTTCCGTATCTGTTCTTTTAGAATTATTTAAGGTAGCTAATTAAGTAGGTGTCTATGAGATTTTATTGCCGGCTATTCTTGGTAGAAACAGAAATTACTCACCGAACGCACGTTATACAACTACTGATTCATCTTTAAAAATTAATTGAAAAGCCAACTATGAGACATCATTCAAGCAACCGCAAACTACCTTACAAGCGTACTCGCGTATTAAATAGAGATTTAGAGTTAGAGAACTGTAGCCTAAATATCTAGAGAAATCGCAAAATTTCCGAAATGTTCGCTCGCAAAATTGTTTCTAGTAGGTTTGATACCAAAAATATTTACATCTAATACTTTGCTAACCAAGCTATCTATAATGCTAATATTTGTTCTATGTATTTAATTCGTATTTAATACCAATCTGAAATGAAATTTTTTTTTTTCGAATAATCAAATTTTAAATTTCACCTGATATCGCTGAATACTGGAATTAGACACGTTCAATAAACGATTCCTAAATTGTATAGATTTTACAACAGAATTGTGATATAGTCAAACCAAAATAATAAAAAAGCCTTCTCAAGTGCGTAATCTCCATAAATAGAATTTTTAGTGAGAAATCCTAATAATATGTGCCCCTTAACAATTTTTCTTGCTGAATAACATAAATATAGATATTGCAAGATACTACTGCCATTATATAATAGATATACCGATGTATATCGCCCCACGTTACAAGCCTCTTCGCGTATTTAATCCCCAATTGTAGACTAATTCTTGTGACATCGCAAAATTCTCAAATTAGTCACGCTCGCGAAATTGCTCCTTGTATCTGCGATTCCGTCTACCGCTGACGCAAGATACAAATATCCATTATACATTCAGTAATTACCATTTCCCTGAGCGCAATGTGGTACAGGATTTCCTTAGCTTCCATGTACTGTATAGCGATCTAAATTATAACAAAATTAATTAGTTATGTTGGGGAATAGGTGAATGCTTTATGAGACGTGCGGTATTGCTACGAAATACGTTCATTCGTGGAAGAAACTATGGGTGATTATATTGTCATCGATGTAAAATGATGAATTATTTTTAAACTAACTCCAAAAGTGCTTCTTTATTCGATTTTTTTTGTTATCTCAGAACTTTCGACTGATTACAGTGATTGTGATATTTTGTCGATGATGTTAATTTTTATTTGAAATTGCATTCCGCGTGGCGCTTTTAATATTGGGTCTTGTTCTGATAAATTGAAAACGGTTTAGTTTTTCGTAAAAAACGTATGTATTATAACGCCACAACATCATCACGTTTTATGCATCCTTAATTTTTTGGGGGGTTCGGGTTTAAAGATAAAAACAACAGTTTTTCTTTTTCCCATTATATATTGTTAAGATAACAATCATAATTTTTTAAAGTTTAAGTTTTATTGCATGGGTATACATCATATGAGCCACTAACACAAAGTCCTTCAAGGCGTCTGTCTTATTATTAATTTGGATAATATTTGGACAAGCTATTATTTTTGAGACAAGCAAAACAAAAAACATTCAGGCAAATACGTTTCTAATTATATTTTAACATAGGAAAATTACATGGATTTTTATATTTTCTTTAAAAAACTCGTGCGAAGCCGGGGCGAGTTGCTAGTGCGAACCAAAAACAAAGTTAACTTTTCATAAGCCACAGTTCATTGACCTGTGACCATCCTATAATAAGTCTCAATAAAGCAATTTACGATAAATTTCAATACGAATTGAAAATATTTTGCTATTTGAATAAAAATATTAAATACTGTCCTCTGAATCACAACATGATATATCTGATATTGGAAATTTATTCGTAATGCTTGGTTCATTTCAAATATGTTCTGTTGTTTTATCAACTCTGCTTTATTCAATATGAAGACTTGGGTAAAGAAACTCATGCGCTATGAATATACAATTATAACATAATATATTGACATTTAAATATGCTTTGTATTTTTATTCTATTACAAACGCGACAGTAACTCTGTCTGTCCCTTCTTGACGGGTAAACTGCTGAACCGATTGGGATGAAATTTAGAATAAAGATAGTTTAGCACTCGAGAAAGGACTACGTTAGGAAAGGATGAAATGGGTTATTCCACGGTGAAACATCTCATTCGTATGAGAATTTCCTTTCGCAACGAAGGTGAAGCCGCGAGCGAAGAGCTAATTTACATAAAATCGGGCCTAAACGCAATGTGTATAAAGGCCATATTAGCAACTTCCATTTAGCCTTTTATAGGCATGTCCAGTCTAATTGGGGTTCGTTAGTCGCTCGTTTGTTTACATTCATGCAATACAAGTACTGTGGATCCATAAACTTCGAACATGTATGTGCAATCACAGTTCGTACAGTACGTACTAAAATAGTGCGGAAACATTTCCCGTGTACTTTTTGAACATGAACGTGGTTGATTAATTATATTTTTTAGACCAATCAAGTTGAATATTGGATTGCGAAGATTTTGTAGATAACTACAAAAAGGATGAGGTTGAGAAATTTATAAAGATATTATATAGATAGAATAGAAAAAATGTATATAGATAGAATAGAAAAAATTAGATCACGAGGCGGGATTCGAAACCGCGTCTTTTTGCCGACCGCATCACCTAGCCTTTCGGCCACCCATGATCCCGCCTCAGCAATTTCTTCTACTCTTTCCGTTTCATCCTAAGGACGACCCAAGGATGAAATTATCAATTCGACTGCATATAGGTATGTTACATCGAAACTTTTGACTGAGTGAATCGATTCTGATGAATCTTTTTTAACAAGCTTTTATTAGCTTGGCCTGTGTCTATGTATATATGTATGTACGTATGTAATGGACGATGGGATGTATAATTTTTGAACATAATTTTTACCAATATCCAGAAGTCTGATTAATTATTTAAATGTTAGCGCCTAACGTTGTAATTTGAAGGCGATTTAGTTGAATTATTAAAATAGCTATTGATTGTTTTAATTTACACTTAGTAGCGTCAGATTGTAAGTACAGTAAAACGAATTCTGTTCTATTGATAATTTAATTCAAAATTCTTCACCGTTCCAGATTCCTTTGATATTAAATCGGGACGCGCTCAAGTTTACGATTTTTTCCAAAAGAACATTTATAACGTTGTTTTATTAATAATAGTAAACCAAATTAGCAGTCTACTGTCTCTACTAATATTATAAATGTGAAAGTATCTATCTGTCTGTCTCTTCTTCACGCCTAGCCACTGAATCGATCTAAATGACATTTGGCATAAAAGACATGGGATAGTTTTGTCCCGGAAATCCACGGAAACAGGAACAATAAGAGGAAGACCCCGGGATTTTCATTTTGTCATTCGGCTATGGGGCGGAAAGCTAGTAATATTTTATAATATAGCTGTTTATGGATGTTATGTCATCTACTAAAGGGCACTTAGCTAAAGACACAACTAAACGAAGACTAAAACAACCAATATAATATTAATATCAGTTTTAATTGGAATTATCCCAACATCAAATACATCCGGGGCTTTCTAATCAAGGAGGTTCCTTCAAATAAAGTACCAAGTACTCTCAAAGTTTCCTGTCAACACACTTGGCCTTCCAATATGCGATCAGACAATATGTGGAAGTCGATAAACTTGTAATAACAGGGCTTATTCGTATCGTAATATACGATATATTGAGTCGAAAACTCTACTGTAATATAATTTAGGCATTTAGATCGTTAACTGATCATTTTCTTGAAATTTTGTTGAAATTTTAGCTTGTAATATGTATTATAGTCGAGCAGTGGTGGCTCAGTGGTGAGAACCTCGGACTTCAAAATCGATAAGTCGGCGTTAGAAACGGGCGAGCGTGCAGAAAATAAATTGATTTTTCAATCGATCTGCGCATGTAGGTAACATCACCACTACTTAAAACGGTGAAGGAAAGCATCGTGAGGAAACCGGCATGTCCAAGAATCCAAAGTTCGACGACATGTGACATCTGCCAACCCGCACTTGGCCAGCG
>NC_052104.1:2148657-2170835 GCF_012273895.1 Zerene cesonia
TCAGAAAATTAAATAAACCGTAAATTTTATCTGAATCGGCTCCACGCTCATACGCCGTCATTAACTAAATTTCTCGCCAAAAGTCTTTCGATTTACTCGTGTTATCTTTCGAGCTATTTTTAGCAACTTATCTTAATACGTTCGCTTAAGCTTCTGCCTTTTAATTGGATACATTAAGCTACGTCTGCATAGTGCGATGGAAATATGTACAAATTAAATTAAATCGCTTTAATAAAAAATAATTAATACATTTAAAGAAATATTATAATGGTGGTAGAAAGTTTTACTGTAGCATATACGTAGCAGATTAAAACACATGCGCTACGCAGCGCGTCGATGTTCTACGCTACGTCGCGTAGCGTCGTAGCACTCAAAACAGATGATCTGATTATATCACGTTCACACGAGACTTATATTTAAAAGGAAATAGCGTTGTATTACTAGAATACAAAAGCTCAATTTAGATGGCTCATTACACTTGACAATACAATAGTCTTGAAACTTCCGCCAAAATTGTATTACCATCCTTCTGAGTTTCTTTAGAACTTCAGTTTTTGTTTTGCATACAAAGGGGTCAAGTTGGGATGTTAAAAGGGTTTTTCTTGCAGAATTTTTGACGGAGCTTTATTGTCGTGATACTGTAAGTGCTTAATTAAAGAAGGAAATGATTCAAATGCAAACAAAATGGGTGAATTTAGAGCTGCCCTTAATGCGTGCATTCAACGAAAAATTTAAGTTGTTTTTTAAAAAGAAGTTATTATCAATGATAAAGAGACTTATATGCTGTATAATATAAGACAAATACAGACAAACTTATTTTGATGAAACATGTAAACGATACACTCATTGTTTCTACAGTCGAAAAAAAGCTTTCCATCACGCTATCAAATACGATGCCTAATTAATAACGCACTTTCTTAATATTTCACTGCTGTGTTTATATTATTACTAGCTGTGACCTGCGGTTGAAACTGCGTAAGTCCGTATCCCGTAGGAATATCTCAGTTGTCCAGCTATCTACGAAGCAAAATAGTACTATTATTCACCAAAATATGTCAGGATAAAAAAAACACGAATAAAACACGAATATGACATTTTCTAAAAAAGATTCCTAGCTAGATCGATTTATCGCCCCCGAAACCCCCTATATACTTAATTTCATGAAAATCGTTGGAGCCGATTCCGAGATTCCAATTATATATATATATACAAGAATTGCTCGTTTAAAGGTATAAGATATTGTTCAGTCATTTAACCTTCCAAACTGACATTTCAGATTATCAAAACAGGACCAAATCAATACTCGTATGGGACTACATGGGAAACACCAGCTTTCAAATAAAAAAAGAACTATTAAAATCGGTTCTCCGAGTTCAAAATTTTGGGGCAACAAAGCTAAAGAAAATACAAGTGATAAACTCCTTCTTTTATGACTAATAAAAATTGGTTGAAAATATACCTATGATTTACATTCAAAAGCATTATTTGTGTCATAAGTCGTATTCGAGTAATAGATTTAAATCGATTCCAATGTTAGATGCAGTATTCGTAATTTCCGCTACGCCAGATTTATTGCCTCCCACTTTCTAAAGTAGGAGAAGTAAATATCTGTGAAATGAAATGTCGTATTGAATTTGCTTTACTAGAAAATTATGATACATTTAATTTTTAGTTTTATAGCATTCAAATGCTTAAAAATGAGAATGGGGTGTCTCTTAGGCACATGAAACTGAAAGAGTAGAAAAAATTGGATTGATGAGATTGTAGTTTGATCCAACTCAAAGATGGGATAGTTTTTCTTATTTCATAAAGGCCCAAGCGGAGCCGGAGCGTACAACTAATTTCTTTATATACCAATGTTAATCATAAACATCGGGGCGCAGCTAGTTTATTATATTTATCAATATATTAATGAAGAACAATTTTTTGCCAACATATGTATTACTTTCTGCAAATAACAAACGTGCTGATAGTAAATATCGTATTAAAAAAGTCGCATAATATTTTAATATTATAATTAGATTAATTTATTCCCAGAGTAGGAATCTCGTATTTTATGTATACAGATAATGTGTAATAAACTTATACGAGCGCAATATTCCGAACAGACCTATAATTTCTATCGTAAAATGTAAATTATCTTGAATCTTAAATCGAAATTATGCGCTGTGTTGGAGATACTTACTTCAGATACGAGTATATGTTAATATAATATACGTCTATACATATTTTTAGTGATCTAAAAGCATTGACTTCTCAAGAACAAGAAGTTTTGATTTTTTTATCACAAAATTAATACGTAATAATGAAACAAAAGAAAATACTATAATACTTAACAATAACTAGTACAGTCGATTTTACGCATATCCGACATTATTTCGTCCACGGATTAAGATCAATTCACCATTTTAATTGATTACGTTATGTTTTGCTTTTTTGGTGAACCTTTTTTTTTCCTCTGATTTAAAGATAATAATCTACTTAAAAAATTATCTTATTCATAGATATATTATATGCACGTTAAGTATAAATGTTATTTTCAAGAACATTCAATAATAAAAAAGCATGTGAATCTCCGAAATTTATCATACATTCATTAACATTCGCAAAATCTCACTCACCCTGCGTTTGAAAGGTGAAATGGCTTTGTTCCCAATTCGTGTGTGTGTGCGTGCGTGTACCAACATGGCCGGCTCTATGTATGCGCCTCGCGATATGAAACAGCATAATTGTACGAATTCCCAAACTTTACATATTTATTTCGTGCTTGGCACCTGATAGATACGTTCATTTTAACATGTATTTCAGTATCATGTTTACAATGCAACTTTTGTTGTGACTATTTTTTGTTTTTTCGTTATTCGGTGGAAAGCTTTACAGTAATGTGTGTTTTATGAAGTATATTTACAGTAAAAACCCCTTTTTATATTTGCGCATTTGTATATTTCAGTCTTTTTCATTTGTGAATCGTTGTCAATGACTACACAAATATATACATAAGAATTAGTAATGATTAAAGTGGTAGCATATACCAGTATTTAACCTGTAGGTATCTATTTAATAGTAAGAAAAGATTTGTGAAACATTATTCAATATTCTTTTCATCACATAAACGTTTATTTAACATGTTTCATATCGTATAAATTATTTAAGACAGAACAAAATAAATCAACCTGATAAAGCGCAAACACCTTTCTTCCTTTTATTGTATTCCACCAAAACAAAGTATTAAAAAAGCATTTTATACCTAAAGAAATACTCCATCCTTTGGGGACTCCCATCCAGGAAACGTAAGCACTTAATGAAACAATAAAGGTACAATCCCTTAAGATAACAACAGATTTAATATAAATTGAATTTGAAGGAAGTATTTCGCCGAATCTCGGAAACGATACGCAATCTTTAGGTTCTTTTCTCCTGCGTAATAATAAGATGCTTCGGGGTAACTTATTTGACATTATCTAACTATAGGTATATCATATCCATTGTAAATTCATTTTGTAGTACGAAAAGGATTTTATGAATGGGATACAATTTTATTATTTGATTATTTTTATTCTATTTATATCTATATACCTATATTATAATAAAATGTTAACCAGAACTGTGTACATTGAACATACTTCAAAAAGAGTAATTGCTAAATCCCATCTAAAGTCGTGAAAAATTTCATACCTTTCATACTTACCGAGATGATTTTTTCACTTTATAAAGCATCTGATTGCTATTAAAATAAAAAAATAATTCACACATGCTGTCCCAACAAATGCAAGAAATAGGTTTTAAATTTAAGTTAAACGCAAACGACACAAACGAAAACAGAACAACTTTCTAAACTGTAAAAATACTTAAAATCTTGAAAAGTATGGATGTTCATTGATTTATTAGCAAACATAGCATGTAGTTTCAAAATATAACCTAACCTAAAACAATAGAATACTGATTTAACAATTTATTTGCACTTACTGCGAGCACGTCCGAGCAACAAATTCGAAACGACACATTTTACATTTTAAACGTTCTAACGATTGTCTACGATTCTCTAGAGGGAGATTTACAAAGGCATTTTTTCTCTTGGCAATTTAAAATTAAAATCGCCGAATGCACTCGGTGAGGTGAAAACGTCTATGGATTAAAATAAGATCAAATTTTCTTGGAATTTCTTAGATGTCTTTCCAACTGAAGTGGTAGTAAAGAAAAGAGTAATAGACGAATTACGATATCTATCGAATGAATTAAATGAACTGTCTAAAGAAAAACTTTTTTTTCATTGAAATAATCTGGTTTCAGAACGACGGGTTTAATTTGTATTTTCATTGTTATAGTAAATATTCATAATTTTAATATTATTGTAAGTAAGAACTGAATTTTGAAAAATAACATATTCAGGTATATTCAGAAGCATTCAAAACTTTTGAGGATATTGCGGAATAAGGACTTTACCTTTGATATTTTGATAAACGCCCGGACAATAACGAGAAGTCATTCTAGTTCACGAGTAGGTATCAATGAAACTCAGTTTTTTTTACAATATATTAGAACACTTAATTCTACAAACTACCCACAAAGCGATACCTACCAAAAACTATTCTTTAACAAAGTTTAACTAAAACATTGTGTTATGCAAATAACTCAAGGATTCGCAATTCTAGTTAGAAATTCAACGTGATGAGAGGAAATTATGTACATCCGTGTCATAAATATGGAGGTAGGTTAACACTGCCCGGACAAATTTGAATTTAACTACTTTCTAAGCAATTAGTAACTTAACGTATGTTTGGCCGACTGCCCGCTGCGTACACTGAGGAATAAGCGAATAAAATTTGCCTTTAAATAGAGCACGTAAATGCTACGTGCTGGATTGAGCCTTTTTTATTCATTTGTACGTCATTGTAGCTACTGTTTGTTTGGGGTTGTGACAGTATAACGAACTACAAATGTATGAGATATGAATTTTTAATCAAACATAAACAAACTCATAGAATTAAACTTAAATTTTAACTTGATCGTAGTTTAATATTGGTATTAGTATCGTTGTATGATTATCTTGTACTTTAGATAAAATATCTCTTTGATTTTATGCATTATAGACGAAAATATAGAATTTATAATCCGAACATATACATGTGAATCTGTTTGTCTTTTCTTTATGAGTAAACAACTGAACCGAATTTGATGAAATTTGGTAAATATATATCGTATGGAATGGTTTTTTCCCGGAAATCTTACGAGAATGGGAACACTGCGGGAAAAACTCTGGAACTGTTCATATTTTCTTTGAAACGGGGGTAAGTTAGTAATTAACAATTCGCTGGAAGCCAGATCATTGATTTAGACAGTGTGTTGTAAAATATAACAATTACTTTATAACTGATTGCGTCATAAATGTCTATTGAAATGTTTGCTCATCTACACTCATATTATTGTAAAGGGGAAACTTTTATTATATGTAGTATTTTTATAAAGTTTTCACATAAAACCTACAGGTCCGATTGCAATGATTTGGTACGTAAATAGCCGAACAACTGGAATAACACAAAGGCAACTTTTTATCCCAATGTTCTTACGGGATTCAGACTTACGCGGTCAAAACCGCGGGTCGCAGCTAGTAGGCGTATATACGTACCAGACAGCTAGTATATAACAAAAATATTACGCAATGTATTTCACCGATAGTTGTTTAAAAATATTAGCGCATACATCAAAATATTGCAAATTTAAACCGCTGAAATTACAAAAATGCCATGAAAATGTGGAAAGCAATTTTAATATATTGAAAAGTATAAGCACTCCGGCATGACAGCGTGGAAGTTTTGTTGCGATATTTTAGAATTTGCGTTCCGATGCACGGCCACCGGTATAGCTGAATTAGAAAGTGAAGAAGACTGATATGATTAAAATATACAGAACATATGTTAGGTTATGAGCATGTAAATGAGTCGAGTGTAATTACGTTCGTTCAAGATACCTGTGGCGGAGTAATTAAATTTATTATTTAAATATGTTTTGAATACATTTGCCATTATATCATCGAGTAGAGGCGTAAGTTCCGTAATCGATCTTATGTCTATCCAAATGTTCGTTGGTTTATCTATCTCCTGTTTTCT
Organism: Zerene cesonia; assembly: GCF_012273895.1. NCBI lineage: Eukaryota > Metazoa > Arthropoda > Insecta > Lepidoptera > Pieridae > Zerene > Zerene cesonia. Next base: position 2,154,765 of record NC_052104.1, read on the forward strand.
GATACAAAAATACTAAATGGTTTTTGGCTTTAATGGTGCCAGTACTGCCTTTGTATATTGCAAGCCCATACGCACTGCCTTATTATAGATTTGTTATTTATATGTTATTGACCAATATTTTTGTTATTTATTAATTTTCTTACCTCGTGTGTTCTAAAATACAAAATCAATCAACAATTTAAACTAAAATGTGCCTTTTGGGTTTAAAATCATTCATCCACCGATAGAGTAGCGAATATTTCGACATGACGTAACTCGATCTCTAGTTAAACCAATGTTCCTGTTATATAAGCTATTATATTACTCACGTCAGTGAATTTGCTAACAGGCCTATTTCTATTATGTTCAAATAGAAACGGAGAAATTAGGCAAATATTTCGTTGTAGGCTTCGACGTTCTTATGCGGTAGGGCTGTAGGTAGGACTTTTGTATTTTACATAGCGGTCAGCTCTGACTTCACCCGTGATACTTATATAGCCTTTAGCACTTAAAGATCAGGGTGAAAGATTTTATTTTATCGGTTCCACAGTTAATTATATTAGTTCGTTCAAACAGACAAACTCTTTAGCTTTATGTTAATAGTGTAGTAGTATTTTTAGGTTGATTTATTATTAGTTAGTATCATATTATTATTCACTAGCTGTGCACGTGGTTTTTCCCACGTCGTACTTAAAGTTATATGTAAACTTATAGCTCAATATATGGACTATTCAACATATTTTTTTTTTACTATTACTATTGAACTATTTATTATTACTTATTATTGAAACAAAATCACAATATTCTTTATTAATCTTACTTAATAAATCTTTTCTACGAAAAGATCATTCACGCCTCTGAGAGCACCATTCCAGATTATAAAATATCCTATCAAATACAAAAAGAATCACCTCAATCGGCTGAAATCGCACGAAGCTATCGCGTACCTAACAAAACAAAAAAAAATGTATATACACTTGAATTGAGGAACCTCCTTCAATTCTGGGAACGTTGTTTAAAAAGTGCGACGCTTGAACTAACTCAATAAATCTTATCAAAAATAACAAAAAGTCTGTAAACACACACAACTTCATGCCAACTTTACATATGAATTTCGTTTGATAACATAATTATGTCGGAGACACGCGAGCCACGGACAGACACGACTTTAATTTGATTTGTCGCGGAGGGTGAATAGATTATTTCTCTCTGAATAAAGTGCAAAATATTTTCATAAATTTTCAATTAAATTTTGCATCTCTATGACTACTTCAAAATGACTAAATAACTACGCCCGTTTGTTTGTTTTGTTTACTATTCAATATTATTCAATTATAACAAGTGCTGTAAAGTCTTAATATAATAGTATAATATATAAAGAAAACTCTGTAAAAGAAATATTTATTTTTACAAAAAATGTAACCGATATACCTGGGAAGGTATGACTCCAGATTCTAAAATGGTAGCAAATGACAATTTTCTGTCTAACACGAAAAAAATCACATCAATCGGTTGAAAACCCACGAAATTATCGAATGACGCAATCAAAAAATACAGAAGAACTAAGAAGTTCCTTCTTTTTTGAAATCATATTATATTCATCACTTTAATTCAATTCAATTATATTACAAGAACATATAAATTCCACGTGACTCATACAGCGCCTGGACCACTCAGCTGGACTTTCATCATGCTAATATTTGTTCTGACTTCACAAATATTTGAAGTGGTTTAAGCGGTGTGTATGATAGGAACACTCGTATGTGTTTAGTGAGCCAAAGCTCAAAGAGGTAGTAAAATCCATTACGTACTGTAGGGAGCAGAAGCAGCGCCTATCTGTTTCGCTGATTGACTTTTTTCAGTATTGCAAGTAGGTTCTTTATTTATTTATTTTAAAAGAAAGTACATAATATACATTAAATAACGCAAACCCAAAACAACAAAGATTTGTCCGGTATGGAAATAAGTTTACCACGACATATCATTAAAAATTATGTAGGTATATAGTAGATTTGTTGTTTGTCTCTGCTAGAACGAAAGTTATCTAGAAATGTACGAATATACGAATATTGAGATTTTTTTTATATTTCGAAAACTGTCTAATAAAACTAAACAATAATAAAACGAAACATTAGATCAGGCTTTGCCTTAATGAAACGATTTATACTGTGAAAAATGTATACTATATATTCATTAAACATTCTTTATTGAAAAATTTGATTAGTTTGCTAGAATCTGAAATCTGTGAAATCAAAACCTTAAACATTTAGAGCCAAGTTCAATTTGGCCGTTGTTGTTAAAATTCATTTTCAGTGGTTAAGTTATAAGACAGTTTGTTATTTTTTTATATTTAATATTACTTTAGTTCAACAACACTTATTCCCGGTAAAATTTTAGTCTAAAAAAAACATCAAAAACCATCCAACATAAAAATTTTATTGATGATAAAAATTAAGAAATTCTCTCTTAAAATGTTGACATTATCAAAGATGGAAAAAATTTGCGATTCATATTGCAATTCTATATAATCTACAATTACCATTAACCATCAAAACATTGGTCCATCCTAATTCAATTTAAACCTCTTAAAAGACCTTCCAATTCCCGTAATAATACGAGAACAGAGTAAAAATATTATTCATTTTGACGTTGGGGCAAAAGTGGTTCCACGTAGAGCATGAATTAAACATTTCTGCCGTGAAACTGTCTGATTAAAAGTGCCCTGTATCACTGTGTGTCATGATGAAATCCACGAATTCAGGAGCTTATATACTGCCTTATTTAGTAGAAAGTTCCAGAAGTAAAATTCTTTTTTTTTTCTTAATTTTATGTTGAATATATTTCAAGTGATATGGAATAGATCTCATGACGATTTTAAAATACCTGTCTGATTGGGCGTAATATAAATTTGAAATTTTAGGTTATATTATATATTCATTATACATGCTTAGCTGTACATATAATTAAAATAATTATCATAAACCAGCCCGCGGCGTCACTCGCTTGGTACTTAGGTAAAAAGTAGCCCATGTGCTAGTCCAAAGTACACTCTATCTCTTCACCAAATTTAACACATGTGAGAAAAACTGTTTTTTTTCGCAAAAGAGTAGACAAACATACGTTTATTTCTATAAACTTTCGCATTTATAATGTTAGTCGTATATGATAATGAACTTGCGATTAATTAAAAGCAAAATATCATTATTTTGCTCAACTTACGTATAGTGCAATGCACAATCTATTATCGTCCGATCTGAAAAAGACATAAAGAATACAAAATTACACGGTGCCACGGCTGAAAATTAAGCCTAGCGCACAATTTCCGGTGCACGACAAAATAAATCCAAACTAGAGGGTCGTAAAGCACAAAGTCGTGTGGTTAAATTGTCCAGTGCGGAAGATTTACGTGGTCTACCGTACAATGAAATTCGGGTATTCTTTTTAGGCTGGAAGCTGAAGCAATATCGAGGCGAATTTAAATTTTTCGCCCGTCGAACAAATCTGTATTGACAAGTTTAAGCCGACTGCGATATTGACTAGCGCCAACAACTGGTAGACAGTGTCTGATAAACTGTCTTATTAGACGTATGTAATTTCGTTAATCTTGTAGTCAGTTTATACTAATTAAAGATACACCCTTCTTATTTCCATTGTAACATGTGTACATAATAATTTATTTAACTATAATATCCCTACCTACAAAATAATCCATAGAAAGCATGGATTAGTATAAATTATTTACTATTTCTTTTCTTACTGTTTTTAATTAGAGTTTTAAAAAATGGCAAGTACAAACAAATTGTCATTTTATGTACAAATTCACATAATAGACAGCTTTTACTAAATAAATAATTACTGTTATCATTTTAATACTCCAATTAAAAGTAGACATTAAAAACATAAACCAAAAACCAATATCGATATTCTGTCTAGCTGTAATTACGCTTTCGGTGAAAACTTTTTTCATTACCTCTTATAATAACCTTAATTATCTTAAACACCCCGAGGGAACCGATAATTAGACGAAAATGTTCTATTATCGAAAATATTGTATTGCAATTTAAAAACCAGGCTCCTTCGTCTTTGTTTAATAGGTCAAATAAGATTAGATACTTAATTCGTTAATTAACGATGTTGTCCGTTCAATACAATTTGAAAAACTATGAAACTTTTTTTACTTTTTTACCTACGTGAACTTTTTATTTAGATACATATCGGGAGAATTTATAAATTCACCTCAAGCTAACTTAAACCGTATCGCCGCTTCGTTAAGAACAATATCGCAGCATATCGCATTATCGCAGCTATCCATATTATATACATAGGCAGTATAGAGTATAGTGTATAGCCCGGATTTGTATTAAGCTACAGCGGCCCATGTCAAAACGGATATCCGATGAATGTGCAAATTAGTTCAGTTGTCAAACCCCATAATAGAGAGGGTAACTTCATTAAACAGCCTCCACTGGGACATGTTCAATACTTGACACTGAAACGCGACATGAATTTTAGATAGGCTTGTTTTAAATTACCAACTGTATGCAAATTTGTTCCATGTTTGAAAAGCAATTTTTCTGATTGCTTTTCCATTAGGAGTATTTTGATTTTTAATTGATATATATTTTTTTTTAAATAGAATATTAAAATAAAACCGAACGTAAATGGCATAGAGGTTACTGCATTTTGAATAAGGAACGTTATTTCGTAATATTTAAGGGCGAATAATAAAAAATATTACTGGCCGGTTGAGTTTATTGCGCGCTGGATGAATTTAAAAACAAAAAGAGAAGTGACCATTATGTCTCGTAGACAGAAACGAAAAATATGGTGCATTGCTCGACCGCCAAATTGTTTTCCCTTTGACTTTAAACTACCTTGCTAAGTTGGAGATACTAATTTAGGTGTTTTGTTTGCGTTCAAGATTAAAACGTCAATTCCTACCCTACCTAAGCCTACAAATATTTAATAATCCGAATAAAATCTCGAAGTAAAGTATATTAATTACCAAAAATACATAACGTTTAGCGCTAACAATCTGTAACGTACGTCTTGGCAAGTGAAATGCCTGTCTATTTCAAGCATTGCTGATATTAATAATATACTTTATAAATTGCGGCTCCAAAATGCTTGGCGCGTCTGGTATGTTTAAGATCTAACGGGTTAATGTAACACAACACCTCTTATATCACTAGAGTACATTATAATAAGTATGATGCTGGTTGGTTGTATAACGTATTCTGTAGATATTCTTCGTGGAATTTACGTGAGATTCTTCTGTGGAGTATTCTATTAGTTACTGAGTATACAAAGGATATTGTAGTATTGTTAGTGGATTATAGAAATAGGATTTCAATAGATAAGTGGTGTTCTATTGGAGTGGTTTGGATATTTTAATTATTGAATATAGATAGGTGAAAATTTTTTTATCATTATACAATTACTGGTCTATATTAAAGTCGCTATTTGTGTGATCATTTCTAATATTGAAGGAGTGTAGTTTAGAAATTTATTTGTACAGCTCAATATATCTAAATACTCTTATTAATATCTTCGATTAACAAATGCACTAGGTACGGAGTTGGAGTATGAAAATGGCGGCAAATAACAGCGCATTTTAGAAGAGAGCTCTTATTTTACTTAGTTCGCGAATACGTAATGATTAGTTAACATTTTGGCGATTTGTGACTTTATTACCAGGTGTCATAGTTAAAATCATGTTAGAATATTTATCTTTGTTTTCTAAAGGACAAATGTATAATCACGCGGACAGAATTTAACTTAAAATTAATCAGTTATCTAGTGGATATGTATTTCATAGGAGAGGCACATCGCCCAAGCTTCGCACTCATTAGAGGAGATACCAATCCAAATTGTTAAATAGGACCAACATGAACACAAAAATGGGACAACAATTCCCTATTAAACGCAAATCTTATCGAGTCAAAAAATACAGTCATATTAAGAACCTCCTTTATAGCATTTTCCTGTGTTTGATTTTACGCGAGTATTATACATTTAGAAATTCAAAACTTTTAATGGATTTTAAACGCGATTTATTCATTATATTATTAACCCGACGTTTCAAACACTTTACAGCTAGCGTGGTCACGGGGAGACGCCGTGTGACCAATAGCATAATGAGTAAATCGCGTTTAAAATCCGTTAAAAAGCTTTTAATTTCTAAATCTCTTTTATGTTTGGGACGTCGGTTGGAATATAATTTAATTCGAAATAATACAATATTCAACGTATTTCTTGAAATGGAGCTGAATATTTTTATTCTTTTCATATAAATTTTCTTAAAAATGTGTCGATATTGAGATTCAACGAAAAGCAGAAAATTGAAAACTTAATTAAATCACGTTGCAACAAAATTGTATTGAAAATATCTAAGAGAAACGTAAAGTCGTTTTGAATAATTTATCCATACAATCTACGTTTTATTGGCAGTTAAAATGAGATTTCTGTGCGGTGTTTTTGTTGAATTTTATCAACATTGAATAAAATATAGAAATATTATACGAGTAATTGACTATTCATTGAGATTCACTGAAGACTATGTTCAAAGTTTCGAAGAAATACATAATTTTTGAACTGATTTTGATTTTTCTGAGAAAAATTGTTTTAAACATAAAATAGTTTTGAGTATCATACAAATTTCTTTTAATTTTAAATAACAGCCAGCTAGTTATTAATCAAAATTAAGTTTACGAGTAGGTATGAAGCAAACATTCATACAAAATTTCGTATGAGTATTTAATTTTCATTATATAAGTATGCTCTATGCAGTCCCATTTAGTATATCTTAAGCGATTCTCCCAAAAACGAAAGAGGTTCTCAATTTTTGTAATTAATATGTAATAGATAATTCCACGGTTTTTCATATTTGTATTATTTTGTATTTGATAGGAAATTGTTTTTGTATCGCGTCTCATATAAGAGAAGGACTGGGCCCTTTTTCTAGAACATACATTTATTTATTTAGTATGTGTACTCAACTACTTAAAATTTCTGTTTATTTACCTTTTAACTAACAAATTCATTAACTTCCGTGTTGATCTACTTTGAATCATTTATTGGAAACATTTTTTTTTCCTATTATATTCTATTCAATTCAATTATATTCAGCCTAAACTAATGAAGAAAATCTCATTAAAAGCCGAATATACGAGAACATCAAAGCACTAATTGATATCACGTCTATCAAGCGCGATAATCGTAAGAGGATCTAGTGCTTGTAGTAATCTAGATCTAGTGCTTGTATGTCTAATGCATAATAAATTAATAGGAAATTAATAGCAGGTCAAACCTGCACTTTGTCGGGGTATTAAAAGCGAACGTATTATATTGTGTATTATATTTCTGTATATTGAAAGACTAACTGCGCCCCGCGGTTTCAACCACGAAAGTCCGTACCCCGTAAGAATATCGGAATAAAAAGTAGCCTATTTGTTATTCCAGTTGTCCAGCTATCTACGTACCAAATTTCATTGCAATCGGTATAGCAGTGTTTGCCTGTAAGAGCAACAAACACACACACTACAATAAAAAAAACACACTCCCACACTCATCCTTACAAACTTTTTTTTCTAACTTGGGGGTGGTATCCATGTATCTACGTGATCTTTTTCTAGAAAAGATTAATTATCAATTTAAATCACACAGGCAAACATAATAGCAATCTCAAACCTATATTAAGCAAGACTACAAATAGCAAATACTTTAAGATTTTTCATATATGAACTCAGGCATGACGATGTGTGTGTGTACTGAGCGTGTGTGTGTGCGTGTGTGAAGATAAATTCGTAAAGAACCCTTTACACGAGATGAATATGAGAAACTGAATATACATTTAGCGATACGTTATAAATTGCTTCAATAAACTCCTATCTCATACAATATACGTTCACGTTTGAAGTTCGAAAGAAATATTAAATTATCAATAGTGAGAAGACGTAATAGAGATTTCTATAATATAAGCGATTTGTAGAATTAGATTTATGGTATAAAAGAAATAACATTTATTCTAGACGGATTAAGACAGATCATCATTGCAAATACGTCTGGATTTAAATCATTCTATTATTAATATGAGAAACTTGTTTGTTTTACCCTTTCAATAAAATTGACTTCAATTAGTTTTAAGTTGTAAAAGTTCTAGCCTTCATTTAAGAGTCGCAACTAGTATTATTTTTCATTCTATATACATTCTAAGTTTTAAAAGAATTTGTTTTGATAACAACAAATTCAAAAGAATTTATTTTTAATTTTCACTACTTAATCCATCCACAGTCCTGGTATGTAACTTTTATCATATAAAAATTACTTAAAAAAAATTAAAGTTATACATACCTATAACCACTCATTTCAAATAAAAAAATAAATTCTAACGATCAAATTTAGCAATTCACCATACAAAGCCGAATAAAATAAATCATCTCATTTGAATCTGCATACAATGCACTCGATGGTAATCGAAGCGTATATTTCGGACACTAACACAATTGCTTCCATCGTAACGTCTCAAATGCCATAATCCTGCATAGGGATTTGTACCACGGCAAACAATAGAGAACAGGTTCTGACGTAGTTTATGAACTGTGGGGGTTAAATTTATTACGAAACAATCATTCATCCTGTACGAGTTCGTGATGAGAATGAATTTATGCATCTTTTGTTCGCTAGTGCACGTCATCTCCCTATTTTGGCATTATTGTGTTGTACCCACTGAGGTTCTATGTTTGTGGTTATATAACTATCGATTTTATATTTATATGGTTGTGGTTCTATAAAAGGCTAGTTGTTCTTGTATTAGGTACTGTTAGTATTTTCCCGTTTTTACGAGTGACGGTTTATGTACATTTTAATATACTTGTCTGTACTATTTAGATATAGCTGAGGAGTTTATTTGTTTGAACGCTTTTTAGCTACTAGTCCGTTTAATAATTTCTTTCAGAAAGATAGAGTGATATACCTAATGTATTTATGGAGGACGTTTATGAGTGGAGCTGCGGGAAACGGCCAGTATTTCATCATTGAGAATTAAATAATTTAATAATATCAGATGTTACAGATGACCACCTCCTTGGGACAGGACAGCTCCAAGTTAACGCGTGAGCGTAGCACCGTGGGGTCCTGGGTTCGATTCCCTTAATTAATTATCCATAATGAAAAATGATCTGTGAAACAGATGTATATCATCTGCCCCATACCCCACTACGGGACACCTTCACTTTAGTGGTTAAAGATGTCGCCAAAGTAAGAATGAGGTTATAACGACTGGAGGTTTTTTTTCGAAATTTAAGCTTTTTCATCTCATTTGGCAACAATCCAATGAAAAAATACGTGTGTAGTTGCGTCTGCGTAGTTTCAGAATCAGCAGCTAGTAAGAATCTACTTCCATGTACATAATTACAATGAAAAATAAGTTTTGAACTAGCTTCGGACGTTCTTAAATTACTTTTCGATTAGTCATGAATAATGAAAGAAAAATAACATCGAAATTTTCTTTTCAGTGTTAATATTGAAATTAGAATACATAGTATGATAAGATTTCAATTAATTACATAACAATAATATGTTATGTAGTATTTACGTATAAAATATGTTTATTACTCTATGTAGGTTTATTTTATATTTTTATATCTATACTTTTTTGCGCTATCCCAGGTTGCCTGACAGAGATTAGTGTTTAGCAATAAAGAATCGCCTTTATATGAAATGTTAGTGAGAAATTGTTTTGTATAAGGTTTAGTTTTTATTCTTGTACAATGAATCATTATTAATAAATGAATACTATGCATCAGTCGACAATATCTCAAAATTTCTCTCGGAACCCCACGCTCAAATATCAGTCGCTTATCACGTATTCATTCCTTGAAGCTTTCCCGTTCAACACTTATTTGAAAATCATTACAAATTCAGAAGAACGCATTCTTTCTACGGGTAAATAATAAAAGTGAGGGAAACGCCTAGAGGCATGTTTACGGACACGAACTGAATACAAATTCGGCTAGGTAATTTGAAAGCGTATGAAACGGTGCGCTTAGGGCTGCCATAAAGTAAATTAATTTCCATTGGGGACTATTAAAATGTCAAGTGAATGCAGACAAAGATTGATGTAAAAATATTCTCTCGTGTAAACGGACAGTTTATAGGTAGATATTATTTATTTATATGATGCTATTCTGATATATTTCTGCAGAAGGAAGGAAATGTTTTAAGTTATCGGGCGAATTTTTGTTTTTATCACAAAAATTCTTGTTTTATCCCCAACAGTTTGATGTCGTATTGACACAGTTTTCAAGGGTTTATTCATTTCTTATTCTAGCTAGTGGCAACCCTAAATACAGTGAAACAGTAATGGACTAATGTTTCGGGCATTGTAAAATGGATGAAGTTCAGAAGTCTTTCAGGGGCTTTTATTTTACGTAAATATTAATATGTCTGAAATTCTGACTGCGGAAACGCGTGATGAAGTTGCTGTATAATTTATGCTAAGTTATTATTTACATTGTATTCTAGCACGTTCCTGTTTATAATAACTGCGTTGTGCTGTACTCCACTGTTTTCGAGGTTTGTTCATTAAATAATAATCTACTATATAGTGCATTATTAAAGTCGTTTGTTTGAAGCTTTTTCATACCAAAAACGGGAGCATAATTGTTTTTTAAATTTTATACGGTTGGGAAAACCATATTCCATCAGCTTCGTCTCTTCTTTACTAACAAATATAACTATTAACTATCTAATAATATTTGACGGATCGTATATTTATGCATACTTTTAAGTAGGTATTATTCTTTAAGCGTCGCATCTTCCAGCGGTCAAATAAATGAATCTCAATGTTATCTTTAAAACAGTCTTTATTAGTATGAAACAGTAAAAGGTGAAATAATTTATTAATGAAAGTATGAAACAGCTGGCAGAACAACACTTCATATTTTAATATCTTGATTGACATATAAATAGTAAAAGAAAGCGCATCATGCTGACATTTGTTATAGATGACGAGTAAAAATGCTTCTTAACCAATTCACTTTCATCTGTTATAAGCTACATGAGCAACCAATAGAACTGATCATTTTAAACGTTTTCAAAAAATAATATCTCTACGAAAATCGTTATCTAAACCGTAATATGTAATAATTATTCTTTCACGCGCCATACGTTGACTACATGTGTACAAGTACACACATTGTCTATTAAAATATAAATAAATGAATAAAAGTCACGAGGTTGTAATTAGACATCTAATTAATATAATTTTTTTAATAGCAGCTTTTTAGCATACAGGTATAATCGTATAAATTGATTGATACTATAGTGTTTATTTTGTTTCATACGGATGAATTTCATTCGGTAGCCTGTGTGCTAGTAATTTATTTACGAAAATACTATACACTAGCTTTCGGCCCGTGGCGTCACCCGCGTGTAAATAAGAAATTCCCGTGAGGATGGGATGTTTCAGCGCCGAAAATAGTACCCTATCTTACTCTTTAACTATCTCCACACCAAAACCTCATATTGTAAAATCGCCTCGTAGAAACGTGGCCCAAAGACAATAAACAAAATATCAAAGAATTAATCTTCAAATATCTTATAGTATTTGTAAAAGTAAATTGCGAATTTCAGTAATTTGTAAGTTTCGCAGAATTCAAACTGAGTTATGCATAATCTTCAAAGAGTTTATTACAGTTCAAGAGCTTTACAAACTAAATATGATAAATATAATAAAATCAACTCCTCTTTATATATGAAGAGAGTTAAAGAGAAGCTAATGGAAATTTAAAAGTTACGACTAAGATCCGTAGTTTAGTATAATAATTGTAACTGCAGGAAAGTTATAATATGCTTCGTAAAGTCTTGAAGTTTAAAATAGTTTGTATAAATATGATCTAGTAGATACGTAATATTTTCTATTATAAAAATAAAATGTCCATTAATGATATATAGTGACATTTTTATCAATCCTACTAATATTATAAATGCGAAAGTTTGTAAAGATGTGTGTGTTTGTTGCTCTTTCACGCAAAAACTGCTGAACCAATCGCAATGAAATTTGGTACGTAGATAGCTGGACAACTGGAATAACATTTAGGAAACTTTTTATCCCGATATTCCTACGGGATACGGACTTACGCGGGTGAAACCGCAGGGCGCAGCTAGTTATTGATAATTTCATATCATTGTCAATTGGTCAAGTAATGTAATAGGAAGAAGCAAAATGTCGAAGGCCTGTATTCATTGAAAATAGAACACATGCAGTGAATTTGGTATGAAATTATGACGTACGTAAATATTTCCCAGGCACTGTGTACTAGTACATATAGGGTATATTACATTACACTTACATGTTATTCCTTAAAAAATATAAAATAAAGTATTAAACTTTTTTTTAAACAGCCATGGCTGTCCCACTGCTGGGCAAAGGCCTCTCTCCCCTCAGTCTATATGAGAATAGAGGTTTGGACAAATACTTTACTAGACTTTATTCAGTAGTGTTTCATCACAACCGTTACCTTCAATGTCGTTATTTGAGCTAGTACCTAAAGTTTATAAAAAAATACTTTTATTTCGTCAACATTAATTTATAAAGAATTATTTCACACAATGATAAATCACATCAAAGGAAATATTAAGGTCGAGTTTGAGTGTCTCATAAACAGGATTAATAAATTATTAATGAGTCTGCCATAGTGATTTGTGCTCAGGATGCTTAACAACGGTTACGAAATGAGATTTTATCGAACCTACTGGAGGGGAACAAGCTTTCATTAACGATATTACTAATATTTCTCGTTGGTTTAACATCGTTGTATTCAAATTAGATTCAACGTATTATAAATTGTGGGCAAAACTATCGTTTCTCAGCTGTTATTTTCAGTAACTTTTGTAATTGATGAAAACATTTTATTTTGCTAGGTAATAAGACATTTGTATTCGTACTTAGTATTACTTCTATTTAAGCATTTTAAATACTTATTTGGGAATAATGAAAGCTCATTTCTTTGTGATACACGAAGGCATACGAATACACTGCCTGATGCTACGCAAACGGCGCATGATATGACGTCTACAACAGAGATCCAATTAAAATGAAATGGCCTAGTTTTAAAACTTTTTATTTATTCTTTCTTTTTATTTCGCAATAAATGCTCGTCCCGGCTCCGCCCGGATATCAAGATTACTGTTTTATCCCAAGGGAGCATTTCAATCGTCATAGAAAGTAGATAGGATACTTTACTTACCAAGTCAGCTCATACCCTATATACTTATATATAGAGTATACCAAATTTCTTCAAAATCCGTTCAGCAATTTCAGCGTGATTGACGGACAGACATCCAAACAAGCAAACTTTGACATATATAATATTAGTGAGATATACATAATATTTTTAAAGTTTTGTTGGAATAATATGTGGCACAGCTTGTTCTCAATTATTTTAATTTATTATAGTCACTAGCCTTAGCTCACACCTGAACCTGGTTTTGCTGGCATGCAATCGGCATTGAATAATGTGTGATCAAGTCAAGTCAAAAGTGAATCACAATTTGTTTAAAGCTAAACTTCAAAATATCGAACCAGTATTTTATATAATACCACAAATAAAATACACAAGCCATTCGACTCCAAACCACAAAGATGTGAACCGCAAAATCCAAGAGACCACAATAATAAATTTCAACTTCCGAAACCCTGTGAAGCTACAATAAAAATTCACACTTGTGTATGCGTTTGGCACGGTTACAAGACTTGTATCAAGAATTTTCTAGAAACGTGTAGTATGGCAAATAGCACGGCGCATTAAGCAGTGCGCAGACACGTTACTGTTGAATTCTCATACTTTTATGAGCAAGGAAAATAGAGTAGGATATTTTAGGTTATTTACTTCTTTATTTCGGCTCCTCTGAGGTTTATCGTGACTTTATTTGGGGTATAAATCGATGCGACTTGCAGTGAAATGTGTGTTATGTTACTCTGTTTTCGAGTTGTATTTATAAAATGGCCAAAGTTTAGATGTGTATTCAGAAGTTTTATAATAATCTGATCTATAAATTTATGAAGTCAATGCCATAATTTCATGTTTAGTTTCATAGCATTTAAATTTATAAATGAAAAACATGAGAAATATTAAAGAATAAAAAGATATCAATCATGTTATGTATTTTCCATTCACAAACTGTCTACTATCCATTGAACTTAGGGTATGACCAACTAAGTAATTTTAGTATACAAAAATATGTTATTACCAGTTCTTCAATGTTCATTATACTGTGACCCTACAAGTTGGATTTAGTACTATTGAAGTACGTGAAAATTTAAAACATGCTTCCAGTGTTAGGAAATCTATGTTAAATTTACCTTTATATTTATTAAATTACATCGAATATGCTTAGCGTATACTTTGTAGTAGTGTACTGTATTAAAACAGATGGGAAAGAATATCCAATCATATTAATAATAAACATTTTCATAAGCCAATATCGTTATTTTTTTAATAAAATTACAAGCTCAGTTATGAATAAAACATAACATTTTCTGATTCCCATGAGGTGTCGTGCAGAAATACAAAAGATAAAATACATTTATATGCCTTATTCATTTCAATGAAATGTTATTTGCTGTGGGATGGAGTTCGTGTATTTACATCTGTGACTATTTAAATATTCAAAAGTTTCATATTTGAGCATAATTTTGATTATTTGGTAATCAAATATTAATATGCTTTTATAAGATAAATATTTATTATTGAATAATGTTAGACTTATACCTTGGCAACGTGTTTGATAAAATTATTTCGCGTAATACTTTATTTAAAAGGATACAGTGTAAGGGAAAAATGCTTTTTAGTTATAGCGATAAAATGAACTAAAAAGTGGAAAATTTTAAGAACAAATATCTCTAGCAACGTGCTTTAGCTCCTAAATGAATAATAATTAAATTTTTTGAATACTTTCGGTAAAATAGAACTATTTATTAGCGAAATGTCTGCCAATTTTCCCAGATATTTTGATAAACGCACTTAAAGATGGAGAAAGCTGTGAACTGACGACGTTTTTCTAAAAAAGTCGCTTAAATTAGCATCAATAATTCAAAGTTGAAGGCAGGTCTGACCCCAATAAGGTATGTCGTGAATAAATACACAAGCGATCAAGCCACACTGCGTTCGGTTTGCTGAATTGGCGACCGCTGTAAATCTCCCACCCGTTGTCCCTACGAAAAGTCCTATGACTCAACATAGAGAAAGCTCCGGGTGTGCTGCCAATACAATAATAATCAAATCAATAGATGCAATTTATACATATGATCTTTTTTACAGTTACATTCATTTAACAAGGAACCTTATTATGGCTCTGAACTGGGTTCCTTTTTAAAAAATATTTATGTTATAGACATGTTTGTTAATGCCAGTCAACAAGGCTGGCTACCGTCAAGTTAATTAATATTCTTGGCCCATTTCCTTTTCCTCACCCTTGCCAATCCCTTCTTTTCCGTTGTCAATTCTTTCCTTATCCTTTGTCCCTTAAAATTGAGCGTCGCTTTTAAAGAAGATCATATCTCTGCAAATGTTCATGGGCGGTGGTGTTCGCTTATTGTCATTGGAACCACCAGCTTGGATAATGTTTTTACATAAAAGACATGGAGCACTTTGCTCTATAATTCGAGATTAGAAACTATGTCTATGAGATAGATTACAAACTATGTCGCTTACGCCTTAATTCTTAAGAAATGTACGTGCAAAAACGAATTTTTGTATCGTATCCTTACTTATGCTAATGCGAATGACCGGGATCTGTCGAATGCGAGAATAAATTGCGGTCTTTGGCTCTGACTATGAATAAATTTGATCGATCAACGCATGTCTAGGAGCGTTCGTGACTTGGTATAAAAGAAGTTTAAATCTGGGTTAGTGAGGACCTTGGAAATTGGGGAATCTCAACTCTATCGTAGGTTATGGAACAGAAATTAAATTTTAAAAATCAATTTGAGCTTTACTATGCAATCGTTATTGTGGGTGTAACACATACATGTTATCATACTATTATTAGCGAAAATAATAGTATGATAACTTATTTAATAGACATTAT
>NC_052104.1:2171835-2226642 GCF_012273895.1 Zerene cesonia
GACAGATTCGAAATTCAAATGTAATATTTTTTTATAATTAAGTGTAACAGTATTTATGGCCAGACTAAGTATACGTTGTAACCGCTCCAGAGTGACAATAGGAAAATACAGGTGACTCGTGAAGGAGAGCGAGAGCGGATGTTTCTCTGTTCTAAACCAGAGTTTCTTTTTTAATGTGTGAGAGTGAAAGATCACTATATAAACGGACGTTGTCATTTTAAAATACATTACAGACATTATTGGTGTATACCTACTATGTCTACCCTTTGAATACGTCGTTAGATCATAAAAAAAATATTTTCTTTTATCCAATATATCTATTTTTATTTTCATTTTTAGTTACATCCAAAAATAGCCACCACTAACGTTTATCCGCAAAAACCGATAACGTCACCAACCAACCCACTCATATTTTTTTACTCCGTGTAGATATTTAAAAACGCCGATCAATATTCCAATTTCCGTTGAGTGAAGATAAATTCTCAGTACTCCGTTTGAACATCGCTGTCACTCGCCGATTGATTGCTCTATCCGAGTTGGATAAATAAAAAATACAATTACCAAAGATTTCCAAACGTTTACGGAAATTGTGGTAATAAATATTAACTTTTTGGATTGCTCACGATATCTCAGTAGATGTTCATGGAATGGAAATGTGTGGGGGACTTGGAGGTATCTGGTTAAATATATTTGGATGGATATATTCATTTGTTTTTATTCGCGCTAAAGCTAAACTGTAATATAGATGTTTTTCTTCGGAGAAGTTGGCAAAGCTACTGTAGGAGAAAATATACGTACACGTATATACGTATGAATATATATCTACAATAATCTACGACAATATTATGAAGACAAAAAATTTGTATTTTTGTTTGTTTGTTTGTAATGGATAAACTCAAAAACTACTGGACCGATTTTCAAAATTCTTTCACGCTCAGAAAGCTGCAACTTCACTGAGTTACATAGGCTATGTACGTACCAGGAACAGATAGTTGCTAAATAATTATTATTTTAAATAAAAACCTAAACAGCCTTAAAATTGACAGAACTAGACCAAATTTAAATAGGGACTCGCAAAAGGCGTCATTAAGATTGTTTCACCACTTATTTTGTGCTTCAGGTCATTCAGTGTCACATTAAATGCTTTTATCAATTCACTCTGTTTCAAACAGGTTTATATCACCTTAATTACGTATTTGTAACATAATTAGTATATCGATTAGTAACTATCGTGATAGGAGTAAAGAGCGATACGACTTAAATAGTTTTTCTATTCAAAATTCCAAAATAAAGTGTAATAACATCTAATGCTAAATATGCGTCATGGCATTTTTTCATTGCCACAACGCATTGCTAGCCTTTTCGGTCCGGTTTCATTACTGTGACCGCAAAGCGACGTGATCTATTTTTTGCGTTTACGTTTTCGATCTTTGAGCGTAACATATAAAAAACGAAGCAACTCTACGTAATTGTCAATTTACAATAGTTCAAAATGTTCTCTTTTAGATTAAACTGTCTTTGAATATCTTTAAAATGCTGTGAGGTATTCGCAAAGCTGCGAGGTGCGAAGTGCACTATGAATGTGGGTATTATAAACACTCAATTCTTAGCCTTTTGCTCTGCAGTATACTTTTTTCTTTTGTTATTTTCAATTTATATTATTTTTGTGAAATTATTATTCTGCATCGTGTTGTTCTTTTTAATACTTTATAAATTCGTGATATTATATCGTCCCACAATAATATGTTTGTTCACAAAGAGAATAAATAAAAGCTATCTTTTCCCCTCAATAGTGATTTCTGGCTAGCATATCATTACATATTACACATGCCTTAGGATGTCTACACTAATAAATACTAATAATAAAAAGAGGAAACTTTTGTATTTTTTATGTTTGTAACTTGGTCATGCAATAACTGCTGGACCGAGTTCAGAACTTATTTCAACATTGGAAAGTTAACTTCACTTAGTTACATGGGCTATATGCATTTACCACGGGTGAAGCCGGGGAAAACAGCTATAACCTAATAAAATGCCTGTAAACACTTAGTTATTCAAAAATGAAAATAAAATAAACATTATATAGCGAATATTTAATTAAAAAGTAGTTTATAAATCAATTTAAACAGCGTAAGCAAATTAAATTCTGTTTCCCTATAATGATTTAACGTTAACAAGGGAATACTTGGGAATCGATCAATTTCGCAAACGATCCCTTTAAAACGGGCTGATTAAAAATAAATCCTATGGGGTATCCAATTTCGATTACCGTGCGTGTGGAATTAAGTACAAAGTACACTCACACCTTTTAATTTTGATTCGATTTAAAGTCAACCCTCGTTTTGCTTCCCAATTTGGAATTGCGTTACTTTTATTCGTAGGTATGTTTATTGAAGGGAAACACAAATGCCGTGCGGAATATTAATTGCGTAATTTTGCCAGATTTTTGCCAATGACTTCGCTCGTGCAATAGTAAATTCCCATAGGAATATGATAAAAATTTGCAACATAAAAACGTTTCATTAAGTTTATTGTATTACAAGTTGTAAATGTTCTTATCAAATATCCACCAACTCGTAGAATTTAGAAACTAAGGGCATCAAGGCACATTAAATTCTTACCATATTATTAGGGGAGTTATTAGGGAGTCAGTTACAAACAACTTTCTGTAACAAACGGCTAAAGTTCAAACGTTTTAAGCGCCCAGCCGTGATGAACGTTTTCTCTTCTTGAATGTGTAAGGACAGGAGTTTGTGATGGATACAGTTGATACGAATGTTTAAATGTCCCTTTTCAATTTCTATACCTAAGGAATCTTCCGACTAGTTTTCCGCCTGCGGCTTCGCTCGTGCAACCAAAGGTAATTATTCACGGGAATAAGATTTAAACTTTTCACGGTGAAAAGCTACACAACACGCAGTTACTCTCTAGTTTCAAAATTGATATCATAACATAGCTCTAGACATAAAAATCATATCATAAAATGTGATGTTAAAGAAATACAAATAAACACATTGTCGCATTTTATATTAGTAAGGAAATTAGGACTTTATTTTTTAAATTATTTGGTTTTTTAGATACGCCAGGAGTCGGTGCATAATATATGCCCGGAATGAAAAATTTGTCCCTAAATGAAAATAACATACACATTCTTAAAAAACAAAAACTGTTGTTAACGTTAACTCTTATTTAATTATAACTGTAATCTACTTTATACAATAATTATGCCTATTAGATCTCTTAGTACATAAAAATATATTCGAAATGTGTTTTATGCTTCAATTTTTTTTTTATGTTACAGTCGGCAATGGAGCTGGTGGGACGCCTGATGGTAAGCGCTACCACCACCCATGAACATTTGGTTTAACTATTGCAGACCTTACGCCTCTACAAATGGATTGCCGACTTTTTGGGAAGGGATAAGAAAGGATTGGCGATAGGAATAAAGGAAAGGACTGGGAAGGGTAAGGAAAAGGATATGGGCCTCCGACTCCCCCACTCACCGAACGAAACACAGCAGAATGCTATTTCACGCCGGTATTCTGTGGGGGTGTGGTACTTCCCCGGTGCGAGCTCGTCTACCACATACATTTCGCTTTAATACCTTAATACAGTTTAAACAACGCACTGATGACGTAAAACAAATTAATATATAGAAGGCAAGTTTGTGAATCGTATTAAAATCTCCGTTACTTTTCCTTAGAAACCGAGATGCTCTGAGAGATAAAGTTAAAAAGCTAAGAGCTAGTTAGCGAGAAGTTTGGATAGTTATAAATTATAATTAACACTTTACGGTTCTTTAAAACAAAGCTGGAATGATTCTAACTTAACTATGCTAGTTAAACTTTGACGTCCGGTTGGAGTTTTGTTTTTCATGATAGTATGATCTTAATAATCATATTTTTAATAACATTTGCCCGCAGTTTCGCAATCTTAATAAATTTTCATGGTACAAACTTTCAACCGCCTATTTTGTCCCTTTGGGGGTAGAATTAATCAAAATAGCGCTTTTCTCAGCGGATGCCTACGCCATACGAATGTCAAATCATATCAATTAAAAAACAGTTATTTATATTATATTGTAAAATATATTTTATGGCAGTTTGCTGTAACAAACACAACGAACTACATAATATAATTAAAACTATTTATTTGCCTTCTAAATGTTACCTATAAATAACTTGAATATAAATCTGAAGAGCTTGGTTGTTTGTCTGAACGCGCTAATCTCATAAAGTGAAGGACCCATTTATCAAATACTTTCCTATTTCTCAATTACCCTTGTACGTAATTCCGGATTGCTTTAGACTATATATGTACTACGGGCGATGACAGGGCGAACCGCTAGTTATCTATAATATAATAACTGTTATCTGATTAAATAAAAAAAATGGAGGCTAAGCATAATTAAAATTCAGCCTTCTAATTTACATTGAAATAAACATGTAAAGAGGCGAATTTACGTCCATTTTTATTAATATTTCCGACAACGACTTGGGTTGCGTTAATCAAAGCAAACGAAGGGTCAGCCAGATACCGACCAGTTACGTTTGACCCCTCATGGTAAACACGAGCTTTTAACTAATTCCTCTCTTCGTATTATGTTTAGAAATTAAAAGGAAATATTCTACTTTAATTACCAGATGTGTTCTCTTCTCTGATATTATAGCTGAGAGTAAGTAGTAATATATATAAGTATAGATGACAATATAATTAAATTCACTTTGTCTTTGTTTAATGTTATGTGATTAAACAATCATATTCTATTGTACGGATTTAGGTCTCAGTTGAAATTAAGGATGAAAAAATAACTTTTTTCACATATATTTTCATTATACGAAACAAATGTCTAATAATGACGAATAGGATTGGGTATACCATCTTCAGAGCAATATAACGCAAAACATCTGCGTAGATCCCAAAGGATGTTTCATAAGGAAAAATGTATCATTGTTTCAGAGCACATTGAACGTTTATCACGTATAACACGCCGATGTAAAATATTAATAAGTTAAAAGCATCAGCCCTACGCACTTATATTGAAAATATGATTTCAAATTTAAATAAAATACAGTTTCAGTATTCTAGTAAGGAGGATGAAGTAAAAAGTTTCAATACGATTAGACGATTAAAAAACAATAGGGTTGTCAACTTTGGAGTTCGTCTAAAACAAAATCCATTAAAGTGATTGAAATCAGCTAGACTAGATCGCTATTTAGATTTCTGTACCGTCTGACAATGACATATTAAACAAACTAAATTGCTTAGTGGGATCCGTCTCAATTTACTAGCCGTAGTCTAGTTGAAGTAACGTGTAATATAGGTCACATGCCCTATAAAATATCTTTCTAGTAATATGTTGTGTTTGATTTTACGCGAGTATTATACATTAAGTAATTGTGTGTGCGTGGTAAGCGTGGAGACTCCCCGTGACCACGCTCGCTGTAAAGTGTTCGAAACGTCGGGTTAATAATATAATGAATAAATCGCGTTTAAAATTCGTTAAAAAGTCTTTAATGTCTAAATATCTTTCTACTCATTTATTTTTAAATGATTTTGTACTTTATAAGTTTTCTTTAATGCCATTCTTTTGTCAAGATTATATCTTTATTGCTAAATAAGTGGTTCAAAACTGCCATTGCATAATTTAGAATTTTCAGAAACCGTACTAATATTATAAAAAAAATAACTCTGTCTGTCTTTGTGCCTATACTACTACTAACCTAACCGATGAATGAAATTTAGAACAGAAATAGTTTGAGACCTAGGAACGAGTATAAGATCATCTGATCCCACCGTAACGGGGACTATGCGCGTCTTTCTTTACTACACTGTGAATAAAAAAAACATACACTATCCATTGTACTTATTTACCTTACAGCTTATTTAATTAAAGTAACACAGGAAAAAATTAAGACACGATTTCATGAAAACATCCAATACCTACTGTAAATTAGAGAGATCTTTTAAATTGGTCGTGTTATATCGTGGGACATTTTCACATAAAGAACCTAATTAGACGTCGACAGGTTGGGCTGGTATATTATTTAAAAACATAAACAGCGGAAACCATAAACATTACTACGACTGTAATTAAATTTGCATTAGAATATACCGTTTGCTTCTATTGCGTGATAACAAATATGTATAAACATTTGGTATTAAAGTATATCTTGGGGTACGTATACAGTTAATTTATTATACTTTTAATGATTAGTTTGTAGTTTCAGAAATATTATTCTCTATCGGTCTGCCATTCGCCCGTGGTATATAGCCTAGTAGCCGTGCGCCCCGGTGTTGCCCGTGGTACATATGTAGCCTATGTCACTCAACCGAGTTGCAGCTCTCCAATGGTGAAAGAATTTTTAAAATCGGTACAGTAGTTTTTGAGTTAATCCATTACAAACAAACAAACAATCAAAAACTTCTTCCTTTTTATAATATTAGCGTAGATACCAACCAGGGGTCCCGTATTATAGGTGTAAAAAAATATAAATCGTATGTAGAACATCCTCTTACTTCAAGTTGGTTGATAAACGATTATCTAATACATACGAAAGTCGTATAAAACAATATCACTCTAAAAATAAATCCATTATGACATCAACACAAATGGGAACACATCAAACTTTCAAAGTGTTCCGGTCTTTAAATCTTCACAATAAGAAGTTTACTGCACTCGCAAACAAAGAAATGCTTACACAGTGCAAATGTCAAGTACATGGTTAGCGAAGCCAAGGTTAAATACATAAAATCTTTGAACGTTAGAAAAACGCAAAATGAAAGAAAATCTCGACGCCAATTAAATTCAAGTGAAATATACCAATTCGCGGTCGAACAAGGAAATATTAAAGTTGAAGATAGAATAATGAAACCGGGTATTGGAGTAGACAACCGCTTAATAGAAGCGAGTTTTGAATAAGGCCAATTTGAAAGGGGAGTTTTGTGTAAAAACGTTATTTTCTATTGATGGTCTGAATTAGAGGGCTTTGATTACATCGCGAGTTATTTGATGGTTATCGGGCAAACGTTTTTTATAACTCTTTTAATGTATAAAAGTATTAAAAACTGCTAACTAATTAATTATGATATAATTTGAATCTATACCAGCTTCGCCCGCGTGGAGAATATGAATTTTCATGGTGCAACCTTTCATCCCCTATCATATTCTCTTGAGGGTAGAATTTGTCAAAATCCTTTCTTAATGAGTCTACATCATAGTAGCTATCTATATGCCAAATTTCAGCCAGATCGGTCCAGTAGTTTGGGCTTTGCGTAAATAGACCAGTCACCTTCGCGTTTTACATAATTAAAATAGCAATCTATCCAATGATATTAAATATTTCTAGTCTATCAACTAACAAAGTAAATTCCACTCAATGGACTTCCAGTGAAGTCTTTAGTTCCTCGAATATACGTTCCGGGTACGACGTAAATTTCGCAGTAATAAGAAACAATGTTTTTACAACTTCATCGGGTATACAAAGTGCACATAATTTCTGCAAAACCACCCAGTTTGTCTTGTCCCCTGTGCTCCACTAACCTGCAAGTTTGCATACTAATTGTAGTACCTACTCGCTAACGACACGCCTGGTATCACCTCACAACTTATGCTCCCCTGGTACTTCTGAAGTTTCTCGAGTTTATTTCTTTGTATATTTTTGTAGCGTTTAGGATACACAGTCGTTGTGAAATATTTCTTTTTATTATTATTATATACTTACTACCTTTATATCTAAATTAAAGCACTGTTAGTTCTAAGAACAGCTAAAGAGATTATAATGATTTTTTCTATGTTGGATTGGTGATTATTTGGATTGGCGTATTTATTAACTTTATAAATAACAAGCGTTACCAAAAAAGTTATGAAAAAACTGTTAGTCTATTCACACTAAAATAAACATAACATTATGACAGTTATTTTAGTAGTAACGTATGTAATTTAAATACAGCTTCCGTTTACTTGTACTTGTATTAATAAAATAGCGCATAATATTAGCGCATAGAATAAAAATTAAACCTACCTTAGTTTATCGTGTAAATTTACTTAATTACCCTCGTTTATTTACGAGCTCAGGTGCATATCATACAAAGGACATTTAATTTTTCCTCCCGGGAGTTATAAGAGAGCTTTGGGATAATTTTCTCTTCAGAGACTAAACATTGTTATAAGTTAATTCTCACGAGGCTCGAGAGATACGAAGTAGGTCAAACATTTCTATAGCAAATGTGAGTAAATTAAATATACAGTTTCAGGGGAAAATTATATTTTACATGAAGGAAAATAATGCTTGCGACTTCTTGTGTGAGTGCTTTTGGAAATCTTTTAGCAAGTAGAGATGAACAGCCAAAAATCTGTTGAGCGCAGCCCTAATTTGCTCCATCTAGTATTGCAGTATACTTTTATTATCATCAGTATACAGGGGACTGATTTTTTGTCATTTTTTTTAATAACCTCTAAAACTTCTTAATCAATTTCGAAAATCTTTTCACCAATGGGAACCAGGACAATGTAATGTTATATTTATTAAATACAACCTCTAGTTCAATATTTTTAGTTGCGAAATTGTCATATTAACTGTCACTATTTTCTGTCAAAACTTGTTACGTGTTTATTCCTATTAAACATTGGCTTGATTTGAAACGGAGCGCATTCGTGGGGATTGCGTCTTGGTTTTCGTAGGTTGTTTATTCAAATTTTTACCCAACTACCCTCACTTTGTTAATAGTCTTTGTGACTGCCTGTGATTTATTATCAACAGACTACATCAATTAGGCAGTTGTGTAGAATCGTAGTACATTCTTACTATGATCAAAGTAATATTCAACACAGCCCCCTTTTGGTATCTAACAATACTGTTTTACCGGGTCAATACAGAGGACTACAGGATGAGCAAAAAGTCTAAAATAAAATCTGAAAATCTCTATTAAACAATTCTTTTATAAACATAATATTATATTAAATTCTTTTATATAATATTAACATAAAATTGCACACTTTCAAAAGAACTATTTTTACCCCACGCATAACTTATTTTCTTAAAACAAGTATACATAACAATTGTAAGCACAAAATACATTCTAGAAAACTGCTCGTTAAGGTAATCGGAGTTTACTAAATTACGCTCCGTATAAAAATAATAGAAGCAATTATTTCGTACAAATAGCAATTTGAGTTTGTATTGTAGACGCTTCATTCGCAAAAAGACCGATTTAGGGAATACACGCTCGGAAGAAAAGACTTAACCGCTAACAATTGGATGCGTAATTTATAAGCGATTAGAAATTCATTTGAGAATAATTAAGGGAATAGCATGTTGTGCTTTTTGATCGTCTAGAAGATAGGTATATAACAGATTACATGTGCATATATTAATGGAAGAAGATTCTACTAATATTATAAATGCGAAAGTTTGTAAGGATGTGTGAGTGTTTGTTACTCTTTCACGCAATTGCAATGAAATTTGGTACGTAGACAGCTGGAGAACTGGAATAACATATAAGCAACTTTTAATCCCGATATTCGTACGGGATACGGGCTAGCACGGGTGAAGCCGCGGGGCGTAGCTAGTTTTTATTAGATAGTCAAACGAAGGTGTTTTTTAAACAAGGCATTATAGCATAATTATCAAAATCCTTTAAAAAGTCTTTACTTTCTAGTTTAATAGATGTTATTACACCTACATATAAAACTTAGGGATAGACGCGGGAAGCGATTTTGTTTTATACAATTTTTTATTTTATTTATATATTTATTTGTACCCACATTATAAACAAATTTACAATAAAAACACACGACGATCGACTAAACTAGGTACTAGACCTGTGCTACAGGCGATCTACGCTTTCAACTCCATGAGACTGTGCCAGCGTTATAAAGTGCAAAAGTCAAACTGAACGAGAGTGTGTATGTGTGTGTGTGTATGTGTGTGTGTGTGTGATGTGTGTGTGTGTGTGTGTGTGTGTGTGTGTGTGTGTGTGTGTGTGTGTGATGTGTGAGAGAAACTATGTAGTGAAGTTTTGATCTATTGGATTAAAGAGCACCTTAATTTGTACTCTAACTCTCGTCACTTGCACCACCAACCGTGTCACGAACAATGCAGCAGATAGCTAACAATTACGCCGCTTCCGTATACATTCCTAATCTCAGTTCATTTGTACTGTATTCTACGTAAAATGGCTGTCGAATTTCAAGCAAATTCTTAGTCTTCCGAAAATGCGTCTCGGATTTTCTTTAAATGAATTATGCTTTTGAAACTCGTGATTGTTTATTTTGTTCAGACGTCGCACGAAATGAACGCTTCCGTATTTATTATATTAAAATTATACAAACTTCGCAATTATTCATTGCAGTTTTATAAATATTTTGGACCTAAGTACCTAAGCTTATATGAGTTCCTTTTTTAGCCCAAAAAAACAACCAGTCTTACTTACGACAAATTAAATGTATAGGTGCTGTGCTGACGCAAGATTTTTGGTCGCGTCTGAGGTCCTACACTAGAGATATCTTCTATATCATCATAGACAGTTTTTTGGAACCTTACTCTGGTTATGGTAACCACAGTGCATCTAATAGACTAACCTAGTAATCTACAATGCCATACGATGGGATAAATAAAAAGTATTCTTTCTACATATATTTATTGATACAATGAATTAGAAGCCCTTAAGGTCTTAGGGAATTACTACCAACAATGCATATTGTATACATTTTACCCCTAAATGGATTATTAACTATTACACTTTTTTTATTCTTTATTAAAATATGAGAATATATAAAAGGAGTATACATATACTCTTTGTTTATTCAATTTAAATATTTTTCATAACATAAACCACGGCTTCCCCGGATGAAAACCGGATAACTTTCTGTTTGTGACACAAATTGTCCAAGCTTAACCGTAATGAGTTTCTTTTCTGAAATAAATGGTATTTGTCATGTGATGTTATCATTAATAATACAATAGCTCGCAAGATAACAATCTGAAGGTTCATATAGTTTAAATGTGAGTTGTCTTTGTCTTCTCTAAGGACTCTGTAAGGACGTGGTTCTCGTATGAGTGCTTTGATATTTAATATAAATATCTTACTCCAATGTAGGCTATTGGTAGATTAAATAATAGGAAGATAATTTCTATGCCTAGCCTAATCTTTAACCTTTGAGCCTTATGTTCCAAAGTTTTAAGCTGTTACTCCAAAATCGCATTTTTTAGGGTTCCGTACTGTAAGGATAAAAACGGGACAGTAATAGAGACTTTACTGCCTGGCCTTTCAAAAACCTTCAAAAATTTTCAGAAATGATGTCTTTCTTTTTAAAACACATTTAAAAATCGAAGTTAAACAATGGTTGGCACGGTCATTAATTTAATGGGTGATATTTTTTTGGCCTGATCATTAACTTATTTATACTGAACCCGCCAGTGTTCGAATTCGATTTGCACTTGACCGACTTATTGAAAAATTGTTAAATGAAATAAATGCAGTAAGGACGTCTTTGAAACAGTTATTGTATAAGTATAGTATCTAAAACTGATATTAAGAAACTCTACAATCCCTAATGTTCTAGATTGATGTTTTATTAATCACTTTTAATCTATCAAAAGACGATATCAAAGCATTTTTTCAGTATATAAAGCGTATATCATGAGCTTAATCAACCTCTTAAGGTTTTTAAAGCTAACTGAAGATAAAATATCTCAACACCATCAGCATCAAAGTATTCTCTACCTTACACCACTGATATAAGGCTTAATTTTCCTTGTCAGGTGCGAATACGTGCTCGAACTGTAAATCAAAGCAAGTATTGAGTTATTCAGTGAAACGCGACAATATTGCAACTAACAATACGAAGTTCGCGCATTTGAACATAAATTTATCGGTCTTTCTTTCTGACTTTTCTGGACTGTTTCAGCTTAAATAAGTCTCGTTAATTTCAGAACAAAAATGGATAAAATATAACGCTTTTATTTTATGAAATAACACAAATTCTTTTGCAACTAACCCAACATGAGCCAGTATTATTTTTATAGTTACCGATTTCCGAACGCACTACAAGCATTTATTATCATTCTGTTTTAATTTATACAATTCTCTCTCTAATGATCGATGCAAAATGAGAACACCGTGAAATTACAACAGATTTTAGTCATTCCCGGTTGTTGCGAGCGAATTTTTGGATATTTTTTAAATTCAGCTACTTCCCTTTCAATAACGATGTAATTAATTATCTGGATACAATTTTCTATCTACAGTTTGAAGACTGCTTTTCTTTGAGGTGGCATTACAAAATACCACACCACTAGAGGGATATATAGAGATTATTACAGTGTTTTAACCACGTGAAGTTTTAATCGAACACTTAAAAAACTTGCTTGGTTATCGTTAATGAAATTAGAGAAATTTAACGTTGACTTTGCATTTAAAATAACACCTAGCTAGCTGTTCGCCCCAGTTCCCGTTCACCCATGGTATATATGTACCATGCCTAGCTAGCTAGCCTATGTCACTCAGTGTAATTGCAGCTTCCTAATGGTGAAAATTTTTTAAAATCGGACCAGTCGTTCACGCGTAACGACGTGACCAAGGGAAATAGGGTATCATTTTTATATATAAAGATTAGTAACGACGTCAAAAATAAACCACGCATTTGAAATCTGTAAAAACGCATCCATAATACGGAACGAAATAAAAACCTCACTCCGCATAAAGAGTACCTTATATTTGATGAGTATATCGTCGACGATAATAAATCGCCGTCGTATCGTTCAGAGCAGCATTATACCAAAGGTATCAAGTGACTGAAATGAAACGCTATCCAACTTGAGGCATTTGTTGCTGAACTCGAAGCGATCGAGAACTTTCATTTATTTTCCCCGTTACCTGTGAGGTGAGGAAATGCTTATCTCGAAGAATTGCTCCTGGGCGTGACGTTTTAAAAGAATCCATTTGGATTGTACATTTACAGTAACAGTATGCTATATGCTGCCATATTTATTAATTTCTTCGAAATGCGAATTTCTTTCAAATATTTTACTAATTTTTTAATTTAATCGAAGAGTTAAAAACTTTATGGATTTACTTATTATATTATCTACGAAAATGAAATACTAATAAATTAAAATTTGTCTCATATGTTTACAATTAACATAAATCCTGATTACAACACATACAAAATCAATGATATTGCAATTACGAATTTCACGTCGAACTCGCTTATTATTTATAAAGAGTTGCATATTGAGAAATTCGAAAGGATAGAGAAATTTTCTGTTCTTTCGAAATTTCTCATTTATAAAGCATTTCAATGCTATAAAACTAAAAATTAGAGTTGCATTATTTTTAGAAATCTTTCGAATAGCAGATCAATAATAACGTAGGTATATTTCATATGTACTTATAAATTAATAGAATTACATACAATAAGTATTCCAGTTCACTCTACACAATTTTACAACGCCTCTTTCGTCGTAAGCTGTGCAGCTCTAGAATGACTTACTAGCATTAGGAAAGCACAAACGCTTGAATCTTTTAAAAATAGGGTGATGAATCACTGTTGCAAAAATGCTATTTCATTTTTTTTTGGATTTTTGTTTTATGTATTTGTTTCAATTTATTTTCTGCATGTTCTTTTTGTATTATTTTGTTGTTTTATGTATTCTGCTTAGATAAGAGGTATGGATAAATGAAGATTCTTAATATTATTACAAGTATTGACACTGAACTCAGCATGCAGCCATTACACGAGATCCATCTTCAAGTATATAATTCCAGATTGAGGCCATCAAGACACACATCCTCATTCCTCATTATAATTATACAGAACACATCCTCTGGGACATTCTTGACATTCATCCGGTATGTAGTGGTCTAAGCCTTAGCGATTTAGATCCGCGTTCCCGGCAATTTCGACTTTACAGTTCGCAGTTTTGGAGGGAACAGATCTATTTTCGCTTGCGACGAAAAATAATTTGTGCGCGGTTAAAATCCGCTTTGCCTCAATGCTTATACTTTATATTGTCTTTTTCCGCCCTCTTTCGTTTAAAGAAAATTAATTAAGTAATATTGCTCTTTTTTAGCGGCATTCTGTAAACATCTGCTCTGATTTGTCCGTTTTAATATACTTGGTAGAATCTACCGTTTTTACAGGAATCAAGAACCCGGGATTCTTGTAATATTTTTACGATGATGTTTTAAAAATTACGTCTAATTTGTTTATAGAGTTGTTATCGTTTTAATATAAGCTTAAAATATATTAGTAGTTGTATTACTTTGTACCAAATTCCTTCCAAATCGTTTGAGTAGTCATGAAAGAGAGACAGACCGATACGTTTATATGAAACTAGGTAGGGATTGTCGCCTATTATAATATTCAAATCGCAACAATAATTAACAAAATAGCAATCCTAAAATTATATACAATATACAGTAAATAATTTTCTACCAAAGCAACAACTTATTAATCTATCTACTGAAGGCGTAACGTCAGGAATACAAATTCAGATGAAACTCGAAAAATTAGATAGCTATTCATTAAACGAGGTATTATAAAGAACAATTCTCAAAACATCGCAGCTTCGATTTTCTGAAGACGAATTTACGATCTAACAATTGTCTAACCGCATTCAATCTAGTTCAGTTCAATGCCAAACCCTTCCGAAAATTCTTATCTCTTATCTCGGAACTTAGTTGAGCGTTGAATTTTTAACGTCGGTCAGAAGTTCCCCCCAGTGAGATTGGGGCGAGTCGCTCCTTAAATATTCAGGGACTAAAATGACCCCGTGTTTATGCACAGTCAGCAATAAAAAGGAATGTTTAAATTTTTAAAAGAATGCTTACGTTTTACGACTCTACGACTGCTGGTTTGTTTTAATTGTGTCAATTGAGTCTGCTGCTATGAACTAGAAGTTAGAAAACTCGATATGCTTACGTGCAAAACAACTAAACCGATTTGTGTGTCGAGATAGACAATAGACTGTATTATCTTTAAGACAATTTTTTTACCATGTATGTGTAGCCACGGGCTATAGCTAGTCTTCAATAAAACCAACTTCGACCATGTATTCCTAACCCAAAAACTAGCAATAAAATATATTTCAAAACAACCGTTTCATCACGTACGAACGAACCTATTTCGCGGAGAGCATACAAAATACTAAAACATATTTATCTAACAAAAACAGTTGGTGTATGAAAGAACGTCGGTAATGCTGCAAAAACAATTCCCTCGAAGATATGACCTCTTATATTTTCCTTTTTGTTTTTCTTTCACGATCATACCACGTCTCCACTGTATTAGGCCTTTGTCGATTTTTGTTCGGCTCCATAATCACATGGACTAATCTCATGGGGAGATGTATGGGTAAAGAATGATAATGTATTATAAATTTCAGGATTCATTTTGTATAAATTTACGCTACGCTACGTATACTGATATTTATCTAAGTTGTTCGAGAAAAAATATGAAAATGTGAGTTAAAATATTTTATTAATACATGTACATACAGATACAGAATAACATTCAACAAATATTAAAACTTTTTGTCTAAATAATTGTTCTTTGTATATTCTAATTATTATTATTTATTTTTTTTTTATATACGATAGGGAAGCGCTTGACCATGATCTCGCCTGATGGTAAGTTGAGATGTGGTTGAGGATTTTATATTATATTATACAAGTAATTGCTAACACTGCTTTAGTTTAGCAATTGTTACGAAGAGCAAACATTTTTGTATGCCAAGTTTACTATCAAAGAGAGCGATAGCTTTTTGAATAGCTTTAGATGTCTTAAAATTAATGAAGAATATTTATTTAGTGTAACGTTAGTCTCGCAAAATTACCAATAATTCGTAGAATTAAATTAATTATATACATTCTAATTGTGCTGTAATAACATATTATGCTATTGTATATTATAAGACCGTGTGTTAATTGTTAATGATTACAATACTCTCTAATACGAAGGCCTTATTACAATGTAATTAGTAATTTGATTTCAGGTCAATAATTGTTGTGTGTGGTGTATAAGAAATCACCAATAGTTGTTACGAATCTATACATAAGTTTCCATAGAACACATTATATAAAACATTTTCTGTAATTTGTTGTTAATGAATCAAATGGTAGAAGAAAATGAAAGATCAAAGGGTCTGGTAAAAATATTAACAAAACGATGTTAACAATGATTCATATGTGAGATGAAGTGCTGACCAAGCAGGCATATAATACTTCGCCCCAAGTTAGCTTTGCTATTCATGTGATGCATCCAGTGCTTTGAGACCACGCTTGTGACAGTGATGTGCTTTGGTATATATGTAGATAATTAATTTAATCAATATGTAAATTGAATCTATATTTTAATATTTCTAAACACTATTTATCTTCGATTCGGACATAATAAAAGAAATATTTACTACATTGAATAAGCTAAAATGATTAGTTTAAATAAACAACGACCGCTTAAAGATTATATAAAGAACTCACAAAAATACCAGCTTTCATATAAAAATAATAATAATAATAAATCTTTATTTCTTAGGTTTTTACACCAGTGGATTGTGGCAATATAATCAATAAGATCCACACAGCAAAAAGTTATGATTAGAACAAAAAAATATAATCTAATTGAGAGCTTCCTCTTTTTCACAAGTCAATATGAATTTAACTAATGAAACAACATTGAATAAAATTTGAAATCAAATTGCCCCTTTCGCATTAAAATGTTAAAACAAAATATCAGTTACATAAATACGCGTTTCTTCAACTGGCGCTAACAATGTTACAATTGTTAAAATAATTCAAACCGGCTTGAGTATTGTTTGCCGTTAATGTTTACGCGGCTGTGATAATTATATACGCCTTTTTGCTATAATTTAGTTGCATAATATAAATATTTAAAGCGCCGTTTTGCTTCAGGTCACGACTTTTGTAGTGTTGTACCCGAATAAGCTGACATATATTTTAAATCATAAACCACTAGCCTGCCAAATATTGTGTAGGATATAGACATAAATATATTTCTACACGAATGTTAAAATATTGCAATTAATACGTAAATTTTTTTCTTAGCTTAATAAAAAAATTAGCTTAATAAACCTTGCAAAACAATAAACCTTGTTACACAGCGTTTAAATGACGCAATAAAAAATCCCATAACCGGTATAAAGGGAAATATCCTAATAAACGTATAAAATAATTGGCCAAAGACGATACGCAATGACACCCACGAAACAAGTCCTACAGATGAGAAGCTACATATTTCCATTGATAAACAATATAATATACAATTATATTATATTAAAAAAAAACCTACCTTACAACCGTCAGTCAGTCCACAATCACAGCACTAAAGTCAACATCTATTGAATCCTTTTCACAACCGAAACAAATCGCGTAAGATAACGCTATTTATGTCAAGGTCTATGCGAGTGCTACGGCGAAACGTCCGCCACGTAGCGGGTCTACGACACGACAGCCACGTTGCTACGCTATGAGGGGAGATGTGAGGCCAATCGAAGAGAGGCTGCGCGATCTACAGGATGCTCTATTGTGAAAAGCGTGAAATTTTATGTTTGGAAATGTCACCGAATACATAACGCTTTATGAGTGTACAATTTTCTACAGTCATATGACTTTGAAGGAAGGAATAACTTCTTCAGATCTAAATTTAACGAAGTCAGTTAAAAAATACAGAAAAGTAATACTTGCATAAATTACATCTTAATGATAGAAGTGGTATGATGATGAATTTCTTCAGACTTTTTTCTGATAAGCTTATATATAAAAGGTTGCGGATTCGATTAACAAACTTTTAAAATTATTTTTAGATTTACATTCAAATGATTACTGTTCAAACAATAACTACATAGTTTTTAACATTAACTTACCAGCACTTCAAATCCTTAAGCATAACGCAAAAGTAGAGTGTCTTTCAAATATATTGCATTATGTTTATATAAAGTAGATAACAACCCGACTCAAGCAATTGTCCTATGCTCAAACGAGATAGATTTATCGCGACCCCCGTTAGTAAAAGGGAGAAAGAAGATAGGGAAGCGTCAGATTGAATTATTGAAATACATTATATTTTATTTCGCTAATTGACTATTGACGACGATCCTGCTCGTAAACCCTTCTTAGGTTTCATTGAGTCCATTATATTATTTTCTGGGAATAATTCACGGTATCTTTTTCATAAATTTGTGTCTAATACTTGGATGCTTTTTTCAATACATCGTCCCTTTAATATGATATTTGCCTCTTAAAATTATGGAGTTTATAATTTGCCTGCAAAAGGTGCAGAGAAGAAAATCAATTTTGTTTAAAATTAATTTAAAAGAGAAACGGAAAATGTATCTGTATCATAAAAAGCTTTTAGTAAACAATATAAACTGTGTAAAATAGCGAACATTTTACCCTGTACTAAATTATTACTTCTATATTATTCTTGCTTAATAATTATTGGACGTGTTTCATAAAGTCTATATTTGCGTTACAATAGTAAGGGGCGTAGAATTCTTTATTTCTTATACGGTATTGATGTTCCACTTCTAAAAGTTTTAGTAGTATTTTTTGTGAATATTACACACAGTAGCCGCTCCCTCGCTCAAGACAAAATAAAATATAGCCTATGACACTTATATACAACGTAGATTTCCATTGTTCTTTTTTAATGCATCATTAGATGCAAGGATTATTCACTACGACATCACCAATTTACAAATTCACAAACTATAGATACTAAGGAAATTCGAGTAGATTGAAAAGGATTAACGTTAATTTATTGGTATAATTTAATCATATGATTCAAACATTATCCTTGTATATTGGCTTGTAGGTAATATGTTATATAAGTTGTATACTAAAGGTCAACAATCACTGTAATTAGCCATTCACCCTGCTATGTTTGAATAGGACAACTATTGAGACTGTATGGTTGTTTAAATTTGATGCTTGTCTTAGAATATCCAATGAGAGGTATTTTAATAGAGAAAAGATGAAATATGCATTCAATCAAGTGTATTCTGTTATAACCTCATTACCAATATATTTAAGAATGATTTTTCTTCGCGATTATTCCGTTTTAAAGCATTTAATTATAGTGCAATGGCTAATTTCCCATTTTGCAAAACTTCAAAATTCGTAAAAGTATATATAGTAGCCTTATATGGGTATATCTTTTTGCCAAAAATCGCAATAAATTATGATCGTTTAATTTTTATAGCATTCAAAGAGGCTTGACGCTGGAACGGCTCGGCGAAGTGACGCAGGTTCGAATCTCGAATGGAGATCATTTTTTTTCTATTCTTTAAAATAATCTCAAAAATTAACGAAATTATTGATAGTTTCAAGTGTCAAACTACCACAAACATAAAGACAAAAAAAAATACGAAAGACAAAGAATACGATATAACTCAAAAGAATTAAAGTATATTCCTGAAACCCTTATGAATATTTTTCAAGTATTTCTGTTTTTCTGACAACACCAAAAGTATAACATACGTCAAATCTATTCAATTTTACACCATCACAAGCACACAAAACGATTCAAATACATCATAAATAACTCATTGAAACATCAATCCCCAAGCTACGAAATGCATCAATGTACATGACAGACCCTTGTACATGGTATGATGGGAATTAAGGGGTCTGTCAATCGGTTATGTATTAATAGGGATGAGCTATGGACTGCTAATGATGTAATAAATGTACCGATTTGTAGACAGATGAATTTCTATTATACCAGGATTCGGGTGGCTAATGCTGACTTTGATTAATGTGTTCTGTTTTGAGGACTTTATTATTGTTGCTATGGCGCTATACACGAATGGATTTTTAATATCTTAATGTGGGAGTCGGGCACGCTTCGGCACAAATTAGGCCAGACCGGGGAACTACCACACTTCCACAGAGATGCTACCCGGCGGGTATTTCCCGTATGCTACTGTGAGGGGGCCCGGTCTATTTTCCTCACCCTTCCCAAAGCATTACTTTTTTTCAGTCATCAATTCTTCCCTTACCCTTTAGAGAGGGTAGTACACTCGCACTACCTCAGCAAGTGTTCATTGGTGGTGGTGATTGCTTACCATTAGGCGAACCAACAGATCAGTTGCCCACTATGACAAAAAAAAATATTATTTACTTATACTAATATATCTCAATATTATTGATAGAAAAAAATGTTTAATTTCATGTCATTTAATTATGTATTTTCTTGTATTTCACTTAATGCGAGTATTTATTCATTTAGAAAAGACTTTTTAACGCGATTTATTCATTACAATTAATTTAACCCGACCTTTCCATCAATTTACTGCGAGCATGTATTATATATTACAATTATTAAATGCAAAAAAAAGTTACCGATGTCCCTAAAGAGGGAGGTTTCAACTGAAGTCTTAAATGGGACCAAATAAAAAAAGTCCCCATAAAACACAATAGGAATCACATTAATCGATTTAAAGCTCACGAAGTTAACAAGTAAAAAACAAAAAAAAAAGAGTACTATGAGAATCTCCTTCTTACTTACATAATAATTGTTAAATATATATAATAAAGACCCTTTGTAATGTATACCTGTACAAGGTTGCCTGCGTAACGGTTGCCTGGTAGAGATGGCTTTTAGCCATAAGTCCGCCATTTGTATACTAGTATTAAGTTGCTTTTGTTAAGTCTATCTATGTTTTATATTTTTTTAAGAGTGCAATAAAGAATAAATAAATGAGGTTGCTTATAATATGTATAATAAAATAAATATATACCTTGCAGCATATGTAAGTATTTTTGTAACATTCTGCAGAAGTTATTTGTACGAAACGGATAGCCAGATCTTGCAAATGAAATACATAGTTTAAACGAAGCGTCATATCTCATCAGACTGAACAAATTAAATTTGTTTCTAACATTCCTCACGCATGAACATCTGAGGCCGGAAAATTAGATGGGGAGAAAAAATTGCAGCGAGTGGCGGCGTTTTGTTTGTATAGAAATGTATCCAATGGTTGAAATAGAAATATGAGACTTTTAACAGTTAATAGAATCGAGCTTCGTTATTTGAGGTGGGTTTGGAGCTTAGAAATATTTTTATTATGGTTTCGTTAGCCATTGGAGTTCTGGATTGCAATAGTGTAACTACTACTACTCGAGCAATACGTCAGATGAAATAAAAATAGCACACTCCTGCGACTTTAATATTATTTAACACGTGATATTATTTGTTGTTAAAATGAAAGGTGATAAGATAAGTTCTAATTTCGGAAAAATGAGTGGACATAGATGTTTACACCTTGATTTAAACAATTTTTATATTTTCTTGTGTTTGATTTTACACGAGTATTATAACATTTAGAAATTAAAAACTTTTTAACGGATTTTAAACGAGATTTATTGATTATATTATTGATTTTAAACGAGATTTATTGATTATGTTAACCCGACATTTCGAACACTTTACAGCGATCGTGGTCCCCCCATGACCACGTGAATTAATCGCGTTTAAAATCCGTTAAAAAGTTTCTAATTTCTAAACTTTTTATATATAACATACACGTTACGATACCCTTTGTTTGTGAAGTCGGTTCAAGATAGGTTGAGGCACTCATCGTAAAGAATCATATTGTAAATATAGCATCAATATTCTAAGTGGGTGTCGTAACAAACCCTTTGGAAGCGTGACCCAATTTGTAATTTGTCTCCCTCTCTATTTTACACATACTCACACACACACACACACACACGAACATAATACTTTCATAAGCTTGAATAAAATATAAGTTTCTTCCTAGCAAAACTAAAACATTTAATATAGGAAATTTTCTATTCTTTCAAAAAAAATTCCCAATTATAAAAGCATTTCAATGCTATAAAACCAAAAATTACATTTAATTTAGTATTATAAAATGATGTATTACTAGACGCTCGTCCGGTTTCGCTCGGATATCAAGATTCCTGTTTTATCCCAAGTGAGCGATCGGGATAAAAAATATTCTATCACCCAAGTTAGCTCATATCCTGACTGTATATCAAATTTCATCCAAATCCGTTCAGTAGTTTCAGCGTGATTGACGAACAAACATCCAAACAAACAAACTTTCACATTTATAATATAAGTATGATTGTGTATCAACGTATGCTTTCATGTAATTATTTATAATTATATTCTAAGCCAAAAGCTATTTACTTACGCAGATAAACTTTATGGATACCTGCATTTAAACTAAAATTTTCTCGAATATTAAACATCTATTTAGCCGTTCGTAATTACAAAATCAATGAAATATCATCCCCCGACACTTGTAAACTCAATGAACACTGATATAAAGAAACTAGAATGAACTTGTAGTCAATTAAAAAATATTTTCAATTTCTATAGAAGTATCCGTAGGTTTTACACGGTCTCTGAATATAAACTAAACTTATCACTACATCCTCCTATATCTCTTCTATCCTATCTATATCTCTTACGGGTCTCATCTAACGTTCCCATCCCTGGCACAATCGTGCCAGGGATGGGAACTGATGGATCGTGCCAGGGATGGGAACTGGTGGGATGGGTTCTGCACTGGTACCTGATTAGGTACCAGTGCAGAATTGAGAAATAAATTCAGTAGTAAAAGCCCTCTGGCGTTTTACAGTGCATGTGCGTCATGCAGCTAACAGATCTACGAGCCCTTGTTAAATTGTCAGTCACATATAGCCTATTTATAATGTATTATATAAGTTTAAAAACGTTTAAAGTAAAATTAAAAAACGCTGAATTTCTGTGAATTTCGATAGTTATATCCCAAATTATCCAGCAAAATTTTTGTAAATGCATTTGTTGCATATAAATTCCTTGAGAATTTCTCTTGTATCCGTTCCATGGTATTCATGTTGTACCAATATTTCTACCTCCATATTAAAGTACGAGTAAGTATATTGTTATGTTTGATTTTCCGCGAGTATTTCACAATTAGATATCAAAGACTTATTAACGGGGAAACCGAGTCAGTTTCTCTGGAACATATTATAACAAATTATATAATGAATAAATCGCTTTAAAAATCCTATACAAAGTCTCCAATTTCTATTCCTTTATGTAATAATGGAGCGTTTTATGAATCTTAACATTTCACCCATAAATATAGCCCCAAACGCCATATTACCACATAGCTCTTTACTGTAATATTATTTTATGCAGTTTGTCTATATTCTCAAGTACAGGAATACGATAATTCATCCAAGAATTACAATCCAGTTATGTAACTGGATTCGCGGTCTGCTTTAAAATGCAGTGCGATAATGAGAGAGTATTAAGAAAGTGTGTAGACGATACAGATGCGATCCAGCACTCAACTGAATTCCCGCTAGACCACTGAAATAATAGGAACTACTTAAACGGATCTGCTGTATTCGAAAATATAACTTAAATAAATATATTTTAGTACATCCAGTAATTATATTGCAGTGTCAAAACTTGTACGGAAGTTGTTTGCAATTAAAATTCACTTCAGCGCACTTCCAAACCCCAAATGTATTATGTAAAGAATCCTTAGGCGTTGGATCTTATAATACTAGTTTTATTGTTGTTATTGCTATTACATATATTTTGATCTATCAAATTATTGTACCGATTTTTGATATTATTTTTAATACGAACTAACATACAAGTGACATATTTTACGTTTATAGTATTGTTTTTCTTCATTTATTATTTTTATTTTAAAAATCGTTCATACACGTAAAGATACTATAATTAATTATTAAAAATGATGGCGACAATAACATTAATTTAAACAGTTTAATTTTGCCTTAATATCAAAAATGTTCCTGTCCATTACGAAAGCAAGTATATCTATAACTCATGTGTTATTCTGGTACATAAACTACACGTAGGTACAAATGTCATCAAAATCCATTCAGTGAGCTTCGCGTGAAAGAGTAACAAACACAGCTCACATATTATTATATCTATCCATCCTCATAAACTGTTGTAATATTAGTTGCATCGTAGTAGTTGTATCATATTTAGGAACCTTCAATGAATTTGAGACACTAGAAAACATTTTTATTTCATTCATATCTCAATTGCGTCGCCTTGTCCCTTATTGCTATTCACATTAGGTCCAAAATATTTAGTATAGAGATCCTTAAATTGATTATAAACGTTCTGTGCATCAATCTTCGGATTAACATCCGTATTCTTGTACCTATGGCCGCAGTAACAGACGTGGTCCTTGCCGCAGAATGCTGGTTTCCCTTCTACCATACATTTTCGTATGCAGGATCTGGCAACTTCGAGATTTGGGCAGAAATGTGCAATGTGATGACGGACTGTAGGTCGTATAGCGTATTGGAGCGTTTCTACAGAGTTCTCCGATATATCTGGGGTTCTTTCTAGAAAATATGAAGATATATGTGTTGATGATTCGTGTGCAAGCTAAGTTGTTACTTTTATATCCTTTATTAATAGTGAAAAATGTACATGTCGTTTTTACTAGAAGT
Organism: Zerene cesonia; assembly: GCF_012273895.1. Taxonomy (NCBI): domain Eukaryota; kingdom Metazoa; phylum Arthropoda; class Insecta; order Lepidoptera; family Pieridae; genus Zerene; species Zerene cesonia. The sequence continues at coordinate 2,196,319 of NC_052104.1, forward strand.
CAAATGTTTATTTATTAGTAGGTAAACTAAAAATAAAAAAATAAATTACCTAAATGTTTTGCTTCAAACTACGTTACTATTCTTTCATATTCTCCCTTTGAAATATCATCATCACACAAATTTTTATTTTGGGAGTCGAGCACGCTTCAGCACGAATTGGGCCAGCTCGCACCGGGGAAGTACCACACCCCCACAGAAAACCGGCGTGAAATAATAGCTTGCTATTGTGTTTCGTACGGTGAGTGGGGGAGCCGGAGGCCCATATCCTTTTCCTTACCCTTCTCAGTCCTTTCCTTTATTCCTCTCATCAATCCTTTCTAATAATCCTTTCCCAATCCCTTCCCATTTAAAGCCGGCAATCCATTTGTAGAGACGAAAGGTCTTCAATTGACCTTACGCCTCTCCAAATGTTTATGGGCGGTGGTAGCGCTTACCATCAGGCGACCCACCAGCTCCATTGTCGACTATGACATTAAAAAAAAAAATCTAGAACAACCTATAAAACTGTACACTAAAGCTCATTCGTTCGGCTAAATTTCTTTAATTACAGTCATGAGATGATACAGACATATTTAAATTTTGGTGTGAGGTTTTACGGCTTTTGTTTTACCATTAAAATGCTTGACTGTTTTGTTATCAATGAATAAGCAATATTTTGGAATATATTAACTAAATCAAATTACCAGCATTCGCTTCTTTAATGGAGAAGCAATAACATTTTCCATCAATGCACACTCCATTTTTATTATTACATTCAATTTGACAGTACATTTTGGACAGGTGGTCACACGTCTCCGTAGATCGTAGCGAAGCACTGAAGTAATAGTCCATGTCAAATTGTGCTGAAATTTATCAATTTATATAAAAAATATTCCATTTATATAACTTTTATTAACACCCTTTTTCATCACACTAGTCTTAATATATATACATTACGTGATTCGTTGTTATACTTTTTATCTCGATGAAATGCTTGGGATAAAACAGGAATTTTGATATCCGGACGGAGACAGGACGAGCGTCTAGTATAAAATAAAGTATGTTTAGAAACTTACACTTTGGCTTCCCTGCGTTAATAATAATAAAAAATGAACAGAATAGAACTAAATCTCGAACGTGCATTTCGACGTTCAGTAGATTCGTGCTGATTCCGTTAAATGAATGTTTTAATTGATTTTTCACTTAAATTAATGAGTTCACAGTAAATATTGAAGTTGATTGCCTTTTATACTCAATCTTAAGGAATTTTGCGTATTTATTGAAATAAATCCTGTGGTTTTCAATCTTTTAGTACTGTCTGAAACAACGTAATATTTCTTTATACTAACGACTTAAGACTTTTAATTAATCGTGTCCGAAATTTACAAGAACCGTTATTTTTAATTGTGAATAACATTTCGTATGTTTTCTCTGACCGCCTCCTTGGTACAATGGTTAACGCATGAGCGTAAAACCGAGGGGTCTTGAGTTCAATTCCCGGTGGCGAGGCACAAAAAAAAATATCTCGGTCTGGCAGGACACAGAAGGTTGATCACCTACTTGTCCTTGATCACCTACTTGTAAAGAAAATCGATCAGTGAAATAGATGTACATCATCTGCCCCATACCCCACTAGGGGACACGGGAACATGTGTGGACATGTTTTCTCTGTAATTTAAAATAGCCTTAAAACCCAGACGTATATGTTTTTGTATACTACAATATCAAAACATATTATCATTAGCAAAAAAAGGAACACAAGTAATATAAATGTTTTGTGAAATAACGATACGATGAAGATGGTAATATGACCATTAATGGAAGCTATATAAATAAATGCAATCTCCAGAGACAAGTCTCAATACGTAAGCAGTTGTACATAGTACAATCCCTAGTTTCTACTTTTCCTTCCTTCTCGTATAAGTCCCTGAACGGAAACTGATGTTAGACAATGCCAACTTAACTCCAATTATATAGATGTCTCAACGAGTCTCGAGTGGTTAAAACTTCATTTCCTTATTGAACGCAGTGTTTCTTTCAAAAGCGCAATTGTGGGGTTTAAATATAAGACGACTTCATGACAACGAATATTCATAAAATATTTTACGTCCAGAGACCGGAAATATTAAAGATAGCTTTACTTTTACGTCCAGAGACCGGAAATATTAAAGATAGCTAAAGCGATAGCTTCATGGCAACGAATATTAATAATACATTTGACGCTCAGAGACCAGAAACATAACAAAAACTTATAACGCCTCTTAGTAACAGTAAAAGATCAAATCGCGAAATATATGTTATATTAATGAAGATTATTACGATGTGTAGTGCAATCATAGATAGATTACATGCCAAAATTCGTGTCATGACCGCCATGCTATTCGACCATGACGTTTACCAAAACAACTTGGAAGGTGGTAACTGAAACAATTACAAGAAAAGTCATACGAACATCGCTGCACGGTCACTTCGGTCGCTAAAAATATTAATAAAATGCTTCCGTCGGGTGCAGTTAGAAATATGTAAAATATAAAAGCAGTATAAATAGACCTGCTTTGTTAAACTATTATTTATTCAGAGCTATTATGGCTAATAGTAAACACAGAGTAAAAACCTACGCACTAAGTGATATTGTGACAGCCTATAAGTGAATTTCATAAACAGATTAGCGAAATCCATTTTTTTAAAAAAGAAGGAAGTTTTACATGTACGTAACATAAAAAACGGAGGAAAGGTGTTTTACTCCGAATTTAGCGCGTGCGAAGCTATTACATAACATAAATAACCACAACCCTCAATAATAAATAGAGTAATTAAAAATAGTCTTTTATTTATTGTCTCAACCACTCGCCCTGGCTTCGTATAGTCTATTTTACTCGGTGAAGATGGACCTTTCTAATGGAGAAAAATTTTGAAATCTGTCAAGAAGAATTTGTGTGACAGCATTACAAATATAGAAAATAAAACACCAATGCATAGACCTTCATAGTATTAATGTAGATATATTATGATAATTAGATAAATTTAAATAGAATATCATCATATAAATAATAACATAAATCAACATATTCCAAAAAAGTTACACTCAGTGTTTGGGTAAGACTTCTAAAGTATACTTTATGAGTTGGATCATAAATATACTAGTCATCACTCCAGGCTCCTCTTCGGAAACTGGAAAAGGAGACACTATCACTTACACATAAGGAGGCTTTCTAATGGTAAAACATTTTCTAGTAGTAGATTACCACTCACAACCTCTCCGTCTTATATCTCTTCGTCTTATAATTATAAATGAAACACATAATGACTTATATTTACTCGCAAACCTTTAAACAAATCGTTATTTTCATCTAATATACACACAATAGAGAGGAAGATTATATGAAAAAAATTACCTCAATATACACTCCTCATTACAGACAGAAAGCCGTCGTCAGAAACAAAACGAAAAATATTATCGCTTTAATTTCATGGTAATTATGAGAAGAAAGGCTTCACCGGCTAACAAGCCGGTATTGTTCTTACAACCTCATAGACATTGAAAAGACTCGTTAACCGACCATGAAAAAGCTAACTACGCCATTTTTTGCAAAGGATTTTATAACTAAATCGAGGAATAGCTCCGGCAAACAAATTATTCGTTCATGATATAATGAAGGTTTATGTACGATATTATATTGATAACTTTTTGTACATTTTATGGCGAAAGAAAAATAGTTTTAATGTCTAATATTATGTTCTTTATCGATCTATTTCTGTGATCCAAATGTATAATCGAATAGACACATCAGTACCTGTTAAAATTACTTGTCAAAATTTATGTGACTAAATAATCAATTCGTCTTGTTCATTGTTTGGATAAAATTTTAAAAATGCACTTAAATAATAGTGACTAGATCATCTAAGAGTACTAAATCACAGATTTTTTTATGTTTTGTATTTTAAACTATTAAATTTAATTATTTTTGAAAAGAAATGATAAATCAAATCACGCTGAAAAGGCCCTTTTAATGTTTCATATAACACTAATAACATAATGCATTTTTTATCTACCTTTTCATAAACTATTTTCTTTTCTCTTTATTTAAGGATCTTAGTCGTTCAACGATTATTCTACACGGTTATTTAATTATATAGTGTTTCTTGATTTCAAATGTCAAAAATGTCTCCCTCAATTCATACGCATACAAAGTTTTAGCAACAAACATGGCATTTGCGCGTTAAACCATGGGCTCATTAAAAGTTGTATAGCCCTGTCTAAATCGAATTGAAGCCAGAGAAAGTTTAACAAGAATTTTCCAGAAACTTTTGACGGATCACAAAGCAGGCGAATAACTTTCAAAAAGCAATTAGGGCCAAACTAATTTACCAGTTTTCACCTTGGGGACCAACAATGAGTTGGAATATCTAACAGGATAGAAATACAGATCTTTGAAATCCGGGCTGCAGAACATTCTGCTTTATGTCACAGTTAGATAAACCTTTTTTATGTCTGTACTGGTAGCTATTTTTGTCACAAACGTATTAATAAGGGTTCTGGCATTTTACAGTCTCCCTTGACGTACGATGACGTATTATGTACGTAAGACGACAATTTAAAATGATACGATGCATAAATATAATGCAATAATCAAATGCTTTATACATGAGAATTTTTTAGGCGAATTTTTACTAGGCGGAATTCGAACCTGCGTCATTCGCTGTAACGTAGCAACATCTGACATCTCAGTCAACCGTGAGCCGAATCTTTCGTTGTTTCTTGGATAAAAAAGCAATACTCGTATACGTATCCCACGTTGTCTAAACGCACTTAGATTTAGATATTATTGGAGTAATTTCCTTAACATCTACACGAATAATAACTGAAGTTTCACTGCACTTAAGGCCACTGCAAGATATCTACGAGATCCCTGATCGCCATAGGCTATATATTATGTACCGCGGGCGAAGTCAAGGCACACAAGGCACTGGTACATAATAATATATCGATTTGACATCAAGTCATATTGTTTGTATGTAGGTGTAGTAATAATATACAATTGGTATGAAGCCTTATTTGAGACACGTCGCCGTCGGCACCGTGGCTTAGTTGGTTAAAGCGCCTGTCTAGTAAACAGGAGATCGTGAGTTCGAATCTCACCGGCGCCTTCAACTTTTTTTGGATTCATACTTTAACTATTATACAGTATATTTGATTATTGTTTTCTTTCATTGATTTTGAAAAGCTTAATTGTATATGATTTTACAGTTGTAAGTGTAATTTTAAATACTTCATGCAACATAATTTCTGATTAAATTGAAGGACTAATAAAACAATTGAGACGGTTAAAATAATTTAAATATATTAATTGTTTTTCATTGTAATGTTCTGTATTTTTTGGCAAAATAAATGTCATCTATTCCAAAATCTTTGCAGCTTTTGTATGTTAGTTTAAATAAATTAAAGGTTGTATGGAGCTCTCTTTGCAATATAGTCCTTGACACCGGGCAGTGCTCGTAGTTTGTTAACGAGGTTCACAATCGTGGGGTATTTTGTGTGGATTTCTGAACCCAGGAATAAGTTGCTTGCTTCGATGATACCAAGTAGGATGAAGTCGGCCCAGCTTAACTGAAACGATAAATGGAATATAATTAATTATATATAAATATTTATTATAACACTAAAATATTTTTTGTGCCTCAGTAAGGGTACTAAGGTTACTTAATAACAACTTAGTAGATACTAAGGCACAAAAAAATATGTTTTAGTGATAGTTTTAATAATGTTATTTCACGTGAGATTATACGTAGATTTTAGACCAGATCCAAATCAGAATAAAAAGATAAACACATGAAATTCTGAAATTGTACTGTAAAAATGGAATGTTTGATTAAATCTGTCTATTTAAGGTGGGTTAAGAAGTGTGTCAAGAAATCCCCAAGTGGGAGGTACCACTCCAGGTTCTAGAATGGGACCGAATAATATCAATTGCCTATCAAAAACGAAAAGTCAATGGGCTATAAACAAAAATATAGTCTTATTGAAAATCTACTTCGTTTTCGGGAACTTCGGTCAAAATATAAGCATATTAACTTGTAGATGAATGAAAAATACCTTTTTGCTGAAATGTCCATTGTTCTTTTTCAATTCTTTTTCGAATCTGGAAAAGTAGAAGTTTACTGTTTCTTCTAGAAGTTCCTTCTTAATTGCTTCTTTTTTAGCAGGATCACTCTCTTTGATGTAAGCGAGGACCTCTGAAATAACACACACGTATTAATATAAAATAAAAACCCTTCAAGACTTATCATGTGAATACACACAAGCATATTCCCGTGCGTGAGCACACGCGCACACATTTTTTTTTATGATATAGCGGGCAACTGAGCTGGTGGTTCGCCTGATGGTAAACGATCACCACCGCCCATGAACATTCGCAGAGGCTCAGACCTCTGAGAATGCGCTGCCCGCTTTTAAGGGATAAGGGATAAGGAAAGGATTGATGACTGGAAAGAAGGAATGGACTGGGAAGGGCTAGGAGAAGGAAATAGGCCCCACATAACTGCACACACACACACACAAACTCACAAATACATTGAAACACTGTCTCACACGTGCTCAATTTCAGATACTCACTTGACCAGAAGTCATAAATGTTAAAAACAATAGCGTCAAGTTCTGCCTGGTCCCACGCATCCGCTGGGAGGAGGTTGCTCTGGCTGGCCACGTATCTCGCGATGGCCAGCGATTGGTTCAGTGACTTGCCATTTTCTTCGTATAGAGGGAACTGACCATAAGGCAGAGCTGAAATAATAAAAAACTTGTTTAAAAATAAGGATAAAAGGCTTAAAAATTAAAGGAAAAAATAACAAGCAAAGATAATTGTAAATAGATAATAAGTGACTATCAATTTCTAATGCAATGGTGAAAAGCAGTATATAGATCGAAAGTATATTAGAGCAAGGATAATACTCGTAATATCCACAAATTTTTAAATACTAGAATTTGTATCAGCCCAGGCATTCAACGCAAAAAAACTTAGATGGTGTGAGTAATTGTTTTTATAACTTATGTGGTATCCTGGTATATAAGCTACATCAATTCCAAGAATCATTGAAATTGGTTCAACGGTTCTGCATTAAAGAGTAACAAATATACATATTACATACAGCCATCCATCATCACATACATTTGTATTACGAGTTAGAAGCTTGTCGGGTAACCTAGTACTGCTATATCTTACTAGCTGCGCGCCGCGGTTTCACCCGCATAAGTCCGTATCCCGTAAGAATATCGGGTTAAAAAATTACCTACATGTTATTCCAGTTGTCCAGCTATCTATGTACCAAATTTCATTGCAACCGGTTCAGTAGTTTTTGCGTGAAAGAGCATCAAACACACACACATACTTACTAACTTACTCATTTATAATATTAGGATAGGATTTCTTATCCATCTAGTGAACTCAACAGCCATTATGAGCAATCAGTTGATTGCGTAACTATATCAAAGGCTTGTTATTATACTCAGGATGAGTGAAACAAGTCCTATACTATCCCACAATTTATATGTTTATCTTTACTTTACTGAGAAATTATAACATTTTTAATTATTCGCCCTATGACGCAGCATTTTTAAAAAGTGTCTAGATGTTTTATCATTTATAAAGGTATTAATTTTTCGTTTTATAACATTCAAATGCTTTATAAATAAAAAATTGATCATTACACCAAAAAAAATGATCGAATCCCGCCTTATAATCGATTTTTTTCTCATGTAAAAATTTCTGAAAATATTTATTTATCTTAACATTAACGATGAAAACTTCGCGCAATGTCCAAAGTTTCCTTTTACTGCTATTTTTTTTTTGTTATATTTACTAATCTAGGTTTATTAAAATGAATGAACTTTTCTAATACTTACAGTCCTTAATGCTCTGGATGGGCCATTTCTTAAACTCATATTGGACGTCCTCAAACTTGTGGCCAGCATAATGCAGCATATATCTGATTGGCTCAGCGAGGCCGTTGAAATTGAAATAGTGTAGTTTTCGCGCCATTTTTCACACTTACACTTTTACAGCCACTGAAACAATGAGATGAGGTGAAAAAAAATCTATTTTATATATAAACTTGAAGTCATATGATAAGGGAATTGGGGTTCCTTGATCAATAATTAATTGTATGGTTGAATTCGATTGTCTTTTTCTACTTAATTTTATATGTATTTTTCAACTTGCAATGTTTTCAATTGAATCATAGGCATTATATTTCAAACTTTTGGTTAAATTTTACAACTGTAAAGTAAAAGTTTTTTCAAGGACAGGAAATAAGCGATTATTATTATTATTATAAACATAAATTTGAATATGTGTAGTATTGTTTTTTTTTTCACATATACCTAACATCTATTGCGTCCAAAAAACATACAAACAAAAATCGTAAACAACAAAATACTAGAACCCCCGTTCTTCCGCGAAAATACGAGAGTAATTTGACCAAACAAATATAAAAAACTTTTTATGGTTATTTATACGACTTGATAATTCATGAACTCTCAGACACCACTATCAATGTCCACTATCAATCACGTAAACATTATTATAGCTTTTTTTCTTAATATATCGTATTGTCCTGGGTATTTGAGGATACAGCATTCACGTATGGGAAAAAGTGAACAAAATACATATATAAATAATACTGGCTTCCTACCGCGGCTTTGCCTGCGTGGAATTAACAGGTACAAATGTAAATCATTGTGTACGTCTATTCTAGTTTTATCTCGAGGGAGCATTTAAACGGGATACAAAGTATCCTATCACCCAAATCAGCTCATACCCTGCCTGTATACCAAATTCCGTCAAAATCCGTTCAGAAGTTTCAGAGTGATTGAACATTTTTCACATTTCAATATTAGTGTGATTAATTATTACATAAAAGGAAACAGAAAAAAAAACAGTTCCGGTTTGTTTATATATTCTTTAAACGAGAATAGAAAATGCTGTGTGATTTATTTCAATAAGGATTTTTTATGTAACTCAATATGTTATTACTCAAATATGATACACAGATCAAAATACAAAAGAGTCAGTATGAAGAATAACAGAAAGATAACGCGATCGTAAAGCGTCTTTTATATTTTTGTATTAAATTAAATTGGACTGTACAAAACAAGCTAGATAGATATACAATCACAATAACACAAGAGAAATGGTTCATCAAATGTTATGTTTTGCCGAAATTTTGCTTTATAATATTATACACGTGTTCGTGATTCAGCGAAGGATGAAAGCTATAGATTTATATATAATATATAGGTATATGAACATTATTTAATACATGAATTTTAGTGAAAAATAACATTTAATACATATTCTATACTCAGTCACAAATCTTATTAATCAAATGTATCAGTCTAGTTGTATCTATACTAATATAATTAAGAGTTTGTTTCTTCGCACGCAATCTCAAGAACTACTGGTCCGATTTGAAAAATTCTTTCAGTGTTGGATAGCCCATTTATTGAGGAAGGCTATAGGATACTTATGTACCACGGGTGAAGCTGGGGCGGACCGCTAATAATTTTTCTTTCAATCGATTTAAAGATGTTTTAATGGACACTGATTGTAAAGTAATGAAATCAAAACTTTTCGCAAGTGTACCGTACGTTTTCACAGTCAAAGGAATGAAGAGATTTTGATTAAATTCAATCACGTTGGTTATTTTCATTCAGCGATCCACCGATTAAAAACTCTTTTCTTCAAAATAACTTATAATAATTATTATTTGACTTTTTCTTTCTCATAGTTATTATGAAGTCAAAACAATCAATATTTATGTTATACTAGCTTTTCGCCCGCGGCTTCGCCCGCGTAGAATTCGCTTATATCGCGCGACATGGTAAGGAGTATTTTCTTCGCATTAAAAAGTATGGTTTGTTTTTTCCCACGTTTAGCTCCATCTTCATACCAAGTTTCATCAAAATCGGTTTGACAATAACGAACTTTCATACAAACTTTCATCCCCTCTTTCAACCCTTTCTACCCTTTATTCGCGATAAAAAGTATCCTATGTCCTTTCCCAAGTTCAGTTCTATCTTCATACCAAATTTTATCAAAATCGAATCAGTGGTTTAGGCGTGAAAGCGTAACAGACAGACAGACAGACAGAGTTACTTTCGCATTTATAATATTAGTAGGGATAACAGTTGCAAGTAAGTCGCAGGTCAGTCGCTGTGTCGTCTGAATGTCACGGTCGTCAGATAAGATAACCCAATGACAATAAAAATATAACGAATTATCATCAACTCATAGATTTACGATTTATGCGTGATAATTTTATATTTGTTAAGAAGTTCTTACATTTGCCTTCGTTTTAAACAGGTACCGTTACAGACAAATAGTTCCTTACATCCCACTTATATTTAGCATAACACTCAAATTCCACAAACCAAATAACAGCAAAACTTTGCATAAAGCCAAAAGAAAACTGTTTAAATTTGCTCATGTTTAGTTAGTAACAGATAAAACATATAAATGCAAACTAATGTCTATAGAAAAAGAAAAAGTACATAAGAAGCATGTTAAATTGCTTTATAAATAGTATTTTAAAGGCGCCTAATCTGCCATACAATAAGACGCAGTCAAGGTTATATACGAGCATAGTTATCATATGAAACATTGTACCTTGTTATTGCTTTATTTATGTTAGCCTTTTACACCATGAGGCTAGCATATTATTTATCCAATTAACATTTATACTATCTACTAATTTAGGTACTATAATTTTTATATAGTAAATATATTTGAAAACCGTTAGTGATTAGCATCACATATTTCAGTTAAGTGTCTATATTACAAACAATTTAAAACTAGACCATCGTTTCCCATCTAGATGGTTGGCGGTCCACCACCGTACCCTTCACCCGCATCTCTTTTCCACGTACAGTGAAGCTTTGGAATGACTTACCAGCTGCTTGTTTCCGAACCATTACGGGATTGGTACCTTCAAGAAATGAGCGAATATGTCACTAAAAGGCCTATACAGCAGTAACACGTCTTGTGTTACAGGTGCTGTATTAGAAGTGTATGAGGCTCAGTGGTGAGAACCTCGGACTTCAAAATCGATAAGTCGGGGTTCGAGACCGGGCGAGCGTGCAGGGAATTAATTAATTTTTTAATTTATCTGCACATGTGGATAACATCACTACTGCTTAAAACGGTGAAGGAAAACATCGTGAGGAAACCGGCATGTCCAAGGATCAGAAGTTCGACGACATGTGACATCTGCCAACCCGCACTTGGCCAGCGTGATGGATTATGGCCTGAGCCCTCATAGGAGGCCTGTATCCCAGAATGTGACCACTTAAAATCAGGTGGCCCACCTGCTCCTTAGTTTGCTTTGTCATACAAATATAATAATTAATTAAAAGAATAAATGCTACAAAAATAAGAGTCTGTATATTCAACCTCGTAAGTGCTTTTTTAGGCGCAACTCGCTTGAAACCCGTAATTTACTGGCGGTTTCCATTGTCGCCTAGTGGTTGAGTGTGGTTTCACTATAAGCGTGTATACTCGATACATGTGTGGATAATGCCGTCAGAAGGTAAAGTCATCTTAATACATACAAGAGTTTACTCAAAGAGATCATTCCATTATTTTTGAAAAGAAAGAAAGTTGCATTCAAAGATGATTGAAAAATCGCGAGGTGGTTTACCCTCGCGATATTCTTGTTCATTTTCTGAAAATAATAAAATATTTCTGGGGTTTGCTTTACTAATGTTTGTTAGAGAGATTTCATCCTTATTATTGAACTGAGCGATCAATGCAAGAAAAGTACTGAGTGCAATTTTAATAGATTCCCGCGATTTTTGTTGTTTATTTACCTAACCTCAAACTAAATATTTTGTGACTAAAAAAAAAACTTTTGTATACTTCATGCTCTGAAATGCGGACTAAATGTACAGTTAAAAAAAACCGCTGCAAGTTCTACCCTAAAAAACACCACAATTCCAAGTGAAATATCCGTAAAAGGATGGTGTTTATTTGCCCGCTGGTGTATAGCTAGGTAAATACGGTAAATAATGCCTTTGTAAGCAAATGTCGGATAAATTATGCTGACCCTGCCTCAAGGGAAATATACCAAGTCTATGTATTACGGTTAACTATTTAATTGTTGCGTTATAAATTTATAAATGAAATGAATTAAATAAGAAATATGCTGCATTTTTAGAGGTGTAATTCTAGAATACGTTTTGTTTTTTTATGAATTTGGATATATTTATTGTGAAAGAACCAATTAATAGTGACTCAAAAACTAAAAAGAAACATGGATAAAGGTAACCTCGGAGAAATGTATTAAAAAGAAATAATGAATGGACAAGCATTGCTACAATATTATAATGGCCGCGGGATCACACCGTGGCTATTTTTAATTATGATATTCATATTATTTTGCGATAATAAAATATATTAATAATAGTAGTAATAATAATAGTAGATAATTGTTGTTCATTTATTTAGTTGCTTGATCGTGCTTATCTCAAGAAATACTAAATAAAATGGTTTTTCAGTGTTTGATAGTCCATTTTTCAAAGATCTTTATGATATCAGACAACTATCAATAGGATCGGAACGGAAAAATTTACAATAATTGTTTTCACAGAAGGTTATCGAGGTCCCTGGGAAGTACAATCCAAATTCTAAATGTCGTAATATGTCGAATGTTCATACTGAACACAAATAGAATCACGTCAATTGGTTGAAACCCCGAAAATTTTATGGTGATCATCTACGTTTTTGAGAACGTCGATTTAAGCACACCCAGACAGAGTTTCGTGGATCACCTAGCACACTGAAATCAACTGTGATATTCTTGGTAATTTATTTATTTATTTATTCTTTATTGCACACTTAATAATATAAAACAGAGATTTACTTAGCAAAAGCAATTAAAAACTAGTGTACAAATGGCGGCCTTGTGGCTAAAAGCCATCTCTACCAGGCAACCGTTGGGTAAAGAACAAAATATATTACAGCAAAAGGCACGTAGGCAGGCTAGTTTCTAAATGAGAAATTTTGAAAGAATAGAAAAAAAAAAATTTTTTTTTTTTTTGAAAGGGTAGAAGAAATTCGATTACTGTGGCAGGATCACGGGTGGCCCAGAGGCTAGGCGTTGCTACGGTTTGGCAAGAAACGCAGGTTCGAATCCTGCCTCGTGATCAATTTTTTTCTATTCTTTAAAAATTTCTCATTTATAAAGCATTTCAATGCTATAAAACTAAAAATTAAAGGCTAGTTTCTAGTTTAATCAGTCAATTATCATAAATTCCATTCTTTTCTACAGCGAAACTATTAACGACTAAACTTATCGATAAGTGAAGCAGCAACCTTTATTTATTAGCGCTATTATTCACTGAGCTACAAGAAACACCCTTGGGCCAAATTGATTCCATTCAATAAGCCCCTATTAGGGATTTATTTGCTTGATACTTGCTTACTTGCTTCTGTCTATTTAATGCTTTGAAATTGAATGGAGCATATATGGTAATATTCAAGTAAAGTGTTGATTGTTGATACTTACAAGCATATACATATTACAAGTATAGCGACTTGGAAATTGTGTAATACTAGCTTTCCGTTCGCGTCTTTGCCCACGTAATTAGAAGAAAAACTACACAGACAATTCTCTTCTTCTTTGAAGAAAGTACATAGGACATGGATAATATCTCAAACTACACTACTCAATGTACCAAATTGGTTCAATGGTTTAGGCGTGAAGAAGAGACAGAGTTACTTTTGTATTTTTTATGGATTTCACAGTGAAATACTTTATTTATTAGTCACTATAGTAAAATACTGTTTATTCCTTATAATCACAAGCTACACTAATTCGCTTTAATTAACAAATATCAGACTACCCTGTATTCGTCGTCACCAAATTGGAATGATGCTTATTTGTCTTTAATAAATCATCTCTCACCCATGTGCATCCCTCCAAAATAATAAGGCGAGACTAAATCAGATTGACAGAATTCATGAAATATGATTTTTTATCACAAGACTCGTGTATCCGATCGTAAAATCTAAAATTATTTTCAACTTAATCTTTTTGGACAAAAAGGTTCTTGTGACCGACGTTCTTGTAGATAGATGGCAACTATTTATAATGAAACCCAAATAGAAAGATGTGAAATGATTGAAAACCCACTAATAAATCGAGTACATCGATTTTTTGGTAACGTCGGTAAAGAACAAACGTATTCAAGCCATACAGTTGTATTTTTTTGTAATGAGAAAAATGAAGCATAAGATTTAAAATTTTATACTTCTACGATCTTATTTCATCGTAAATATATCTTACTCGGCTATTGGATTAAGAAATATTATTAAGTTGTGTTCAATATTCCAAGAATAAATTCTCCCATTTAAGGATTTTTATTGAAAACTTGCTTGGAATTTTAATTTAAAATACAGCATGATTTGCGAACTGTTCAAACAGATGAATATATATCTTGTATATAATTACTTATTGCCTACGTCTAAACATATAACCTATACATAATAAACTGGTTAGGTAATGACTATTTTTAAGTAATAAAATAAAATGCCTACCTCCTGCTTTTTACTATTTCTATACACAGTGAGTTGCCTGGAAGAGATCATTCTTTCGTGATAAGGTCGCCTTCTGTGCTGGTCTAGTTGTAAGTTTTTATATTTAAGGTTTATTTGTATACCAGCACAATAAAGTGTTAAATAAATAAATAAATAAAATGATGGATGCGATATTACATCAGCCCAAAGTGTCATGAGCTTACTGCGGGAAACACAGCCCACGCTTTCGCCTTTCTGTGCCAAATTGCTATAAAATTTCCTACGCTCGTAATTTCAGTTTAAAAATTTCGGCTTAGTCATTGCAGATTGTCTTGTCGTGTTACATTTTGGGGGTTATTTGAGCTATACAGTCGGAAAGATTACTAAAAATGTCTCGACGTAGATGACACAGAGAGTTTATCGTAAACAACTATTTACTAATATTGTAAAGATGTAACTGGTATAAAAGGTCCACAAACATTTTACAACATATGCACGTCTATTTATATAGTAATTAGCATCAAGCATGCAAACTTCGCCAAATTCAATTCCAAATTTTATTAAAATCAGTTAATTGGTTTTGTGTGAAAGCTATTCAGAGCCATGTACAGATACAATATTTTTTTCGACATTTTACAATGGCTACCGATTACCAAATTTCGTTTCAACTTATAACTGCGTCAACAATTTATAAAAATATGAGCAGATACGCCGCGTGAAAACAGAATTGATATGTTTTCATAAAAATCCATCTTCCAAACCCATAAGCCGTTTTACACAGCCCTCCGGGCTGATGGTTTGAAACGCCCTAAGTCACTTCCATCAGGCGTGATCAAATATGCACCCCTATGTTTCTATCTCACATCTTTCTTCTATCTACCACGATCTACCCATAAACTTCAAACTTCAGACCCGCTTCATACATTGCGGTTTGTGTCGCGATTCATTTTGCACTAACGCTGATGAGCGTTCAATGGAATTCGCGTCGCACTTTCCATCGCTCAGAGAACCATTGTTTACAGTGACAAACTTTGATGTTATCGATAATGCGTTTTCTAGCAGCCACGTCAGGGATATTTGTAAAGTCGCGACAATGTATGGCCGGGGCATTGTCCCTTTGTGTGTTGCATTTAGCATCAAAAGAGTTGCCTTGTCAGTTTTACACTTTGTTGGCTACTGGCGGCTGGGCTTATATTATCATGCAGTCAGTTGACCGCAGTTGCGTTTATGTGCACGCCATTTGTTGCTTTAATGTTTTTATATTGATATATGTGTTTAATTCAATAAACGAATTTGTTTAAGCATTTTAAATAAAGGAATACTTTGTCTTGTATCTTAGAAAAATTGTAGTCAGGTAGGTATATATATAACATTAGGTAAAGTATGTTTGTACATAATTTAAAACAAAAGCAATTAAATTGGCATCAATTGAAAGTAAATAATATGTAGGAATGAAATTTAAAATTCGAACATAATTGCATATCCAAATTCTATGAAACAATAATTCACTTACACGTCGTATTAAAATTTTGATATGAATTTTAAAAACATACAAAAGATCAACACAGCGTCGGTACATAAATATTGAACATGAAAGATTATATTCCCCAGCTTCCAACTACCCTGAAACACATCAAAGCGGGTGCTTATTAAGATGAATATCATTTCATTTCATAATAAAGCAATGTTACATGCGACTTTTTCATTTCATGCCCCATACTCCGTCCATTAGTCCGAGTAATGGACCCCACTCGTTAAGCTGAGAGCTCAACGATTAATTTAAATTAAAACAAAATATATATAAAAGTGACGTACACGAGGTAGTGCAATATTATATCAGAACTATCAACTGTGTTGTGATAATTTAATTTTTATGACGCGTTCTTTTTAACAATGCAGAACGTTGTTTATTGATGGATTTTTAGATTTTGGATTGTTGTTGGTAACATAAGGAATTGTGTAAAGAAATTATTATTGGAATGAAATTGGGTTATAACTTTTAACTGTATTTATTAAGCTTTCCCAAAATTAAGATTGAATTGCCGTGCATTGCATTGCTTCAATTGATTGCCGTGATTATTTTTGCGTTTATTTGAAACTATTGTCAGTAGTCCCATTATAGAATATGGTTCGTTACCTCCTGCCCCGGAATGTCGGTGAACCTTTTTGTATGAATATGTAATTTCAACAATGTAAAACAAAATATTAAAAGAACACTTTCTATTACGCATATGTTTTAACAGAACTATAAATTATTTTAAATAATTGCTAAAATGACGCTAATATCGACTAACATTCAATCGGTAATCAGTTAAAAGTCGCTTCAATGTACTCGTGTAGCAAAGTATTTGAAAATATTATTTTGCGGTCCATTTAGTGCTTTCGTATCACGTTCAATTTAACATAATTTAGCTTATATGAATGGTCCCAAAACGTTTCTAATTGAATAATCATACAAAATTATTTCGTGCTTCCATTTATATAAAAGCGACTGAAGCGTGCTCAAACTTTTTTCTATTCATTTTAAGTACAATGGCCCTACCTGATCGCCTACCATCAGGCATAAAACCGGTTTAGATACTTGTTCTTACATAAAAGAAATATTTCGTTTTAAATTGATAATTTTTATTTTTTTATTATCTTTTTTTATTTCTTTTAGGTTCACCAACAGGTATATATACATTAAAGAAATTATATCAAGTAAATATGAAAAAAATTAAGAGCTATAAGCACACCTTTAAAAGGTAAACACAACATACATATAAATTAAACAACTAAAACATCTTAAAACGAAAGTATAAAGAAAACATTGCAATGTTATACTGCATAATAGACATCAGCGGTATAATATTTTAAGAAATGCACGGCGGAGTTTTGGGCATGAATTTGTACTGAAAATGTCGATTTCGGAACTATATTGATTTAGAAGTCGACAAATTCGAGGAAAAAAGGAATTTTGGCCAAGAACAGTTCTACGGATCGGGGGAGAGAAAGGTTTAATAGGGTAACGCGGATACCTATGAGGAACATTAAAATTTAATTTGGTTAGAAGTTGTGAACAATCAATTTTATATAAAATGTTTTTCTATTACACTTTTCCAAGATTGACAACATAACAGACACACAACAATTGGCCTATTACGCTAATACAATGCCAAGCCAAGCCACGTACATTTGGCGTTGTCGCCGCAGCGAGGTCCATCTTTTGTAGAGCTATTTAATTAAGATTAACATCCGGGTGAATTGTTTTGCGGCGGTAATATATCGCGGGGAAAACCGCCGGTCCGAACCAGCTGTGACCTCAACTTTGAACTTTGTTTTAATGATGCGACGTCCAACATTTTGCTTTTAGTACTTCTGAGCCAAATTTACGGTCCAATTCGTGTTGAGATACGGTTTTAATTGTTAACTTTTTACTCAGCGACCAGCGTTAAATAAACATTGTTTATATTGTATGATATAACCAATGTACACACAGTTGTAAAAGTGATAAATTTTCAGTTCCTGCTGCTAGTAACAATTTACCGCAGTTCACGTTATTGCTATTAACAATTGTCAGGCGTAAAATAATAGAAAATTTAAATTGCTTTTATAACCTTGCCATAGTAAAAAAGTTCAATAAAACCATTAATATTATGCGAAATTGTAAATTATGAACGGACCCATTAAGAGATTCATTAAGCTTTTTCAATATCATAGTCCCGGAGAATTCATTACGCACTTGTGCAAAATATGTATTTGAATGTCCAAAAAGAAATGATAATAAAGAAAGTTATGAGAATCCCAGAAGGAAAATCTTCGGACTTAGGCAATAAAACCTAGCGTAGGTATTACATAAATCATTGTCCCTCCTTCGTAATAAATGAAAAAGGAAATTCGGCATATTTTGGCAGCGCCAAGTCATAGAAGAGAAGCCATTCAAAGACTAAAAACATTATGTGAACCATAAATTACGACAGATAATGAAAAGTAAATTCTTTAAATGGAGCACACCTTCATTCTGCTTCAATGACTATTTGTTTTTTTAGACATTCAACAATAAAAGAGAGGGAAAGATATAACAGTTAATCCTATGATTCGTGTTAATATAATAATTGTAACGATTACTATATTACGATTTCTATTTGTTGATTTCATATTTATTTATTTATTTGTTAATACGATATCAATATTAAAACAATTAACATCTTGTTCACATACAAATATTCTGCATAGGAAAATTTGTCTTAATCTTTAAAATGTATGGATATTTACATATTTGAGTGTTGAACATTTACCGCAATTTAGACCAGACCCCATAAACGAGGTCAATGGGCTATGGGCTAGGTAATTTGACATAAATCCGTTGAGAGCCATCGGCGCGCCTCGTCGAATGTATTGCCTTCGGAACTCCTTTACAAAATTTATTTTATCACGTACAAAATCCCAGTGTTAATTTTTCATGGATGCTTGCCAAATGGGGTAGTAAATAAAGTCATCGGTATTGGTAGTGGATTGTCTTATTTTTGATGGTGGATAAACTGTTGTATGTCTGTATTCTGTTGGTACTGTTATTGCTAATAACGGAAAAGTTTTATAGGCGCATCAATACATGTATATAATCTTTATAGTTTTATGGGTAATTTAAATGTTATAATATTATACGTACTCAATATATGAATGTGATGCTTCCCAGTTTGTAATGTTATATAAGAATCTCTTGAATAACTTCTTCAATAAAATCTATAAAATTAGCGAAAAATCTTTTTCGCTAATTTAAATCTAAATATTAGTAAATATGTTATTTTACCCCGGCTTCAATCGTGGTACGCTTTTTCCCTCCATAAGAACCTTCCTTGGACCTTAACAAAAACACTAAAAAAATATTCGAATAAGTGAACTTGTTCTCGAGTTTTACGCTTAGGAACACATTTAGCGATTTATTTTTATCGAACTAAATACATATTTTACTATGAAGAATTGCGATCTAGATACATCGCGGTGTTCTCGTGTCTTTATCTTTTTAATACCTACTATAGTTTTGAGGCCAATAAATAATTAGGTACCAACAATAAATAACATTACCACAGAATCACTCAACCAGCAGCTTTGCTGCAACTGAAGCCGTATTTATTCATAAAAACCATCATACTGTAATGGCGCACAGAGTAGGGATGCATTTGAAAATCTACACACATTCATTAATTTTTAGCATTTATTTTACGATTGATTATATAACGTCAGCACATGCTAGTTAGCCGCAGTGGTGGCTCAGTGGTGAGAACCTCGGACTTCAAAATCGATAAGTCGGGGTTCGAGACCGGGCGAGCGTGCAGGAAATAAATAGATTTTTCGATTTATCTGCGCATGTGGATAACATCACCACTGCTTAACGGTGAAGGAAAACATCGTGAGGAAACCGGCATGTCCAAGAATTAAAAGTTCGACGACATGTGACATCTGCCAACCCGCACTTGGCCAGCGTGGTAGATTATGGCCTGAACCCTCAAAGGAGGCCTGTGTCCCAGCAGTGGGAACATATATGGGCTGATGATGATGCTAGTTTATAAAGTATGCGTGTAGTGTTCGGTTTGTGGCCTGAACCTCGGACATTCATGGAAAACCTGAGGTTCGCGAACAGACCCGCGTGTAAGAAA
The DNA here is from genome assembly GCF_012273895.1 of Zerene cesonia. Classification (NCBI taxonomy): domain Eukaryota; kingdom Metazoa; phylum Arthropoda; class Insecta; order Lepidoptera; family Pieridae; genus Zerene; species Zerene cesonia. The sequence continues at coordinate 2,216,501 of NC_052104.1, forward strand.
CAAATTTTGAAGCCTAAAGGCCTAGGGAAAAGCTCAACTTTCCCAGTCCATCCCTTTATTCCTGTCGCCAATCCTTGCCTTATCGCTTACCCCTTAAATACGGGCAACATTTGCTCATGCTCCACCTCTGCAAATTATCATGGGCGTTAGTGACTTTTCTTTTTTTTATGTCACAGTCGGCAATGGAGCTGGCGAGACGCCTGATGGCAACTACGGCCCATGAACATTTGGACATTGAATTTAAGGTCCATTGCAGACCTTACGCCTCTACAAATGGATTGCCGACTTTAAATTGGGAAGGGATTGAGAAAGGATTGACAAGAGGAATAAAGGAAAGAACTGGGAAAAGCAAGGAAAAGGATATGGGCCTCCGGATTCCCCCACTCATCGAACGAAACACAACAAAATGGTATTTCACGCCGGTCTTCTGTGGGGGTGTGGTACTTCGCCGGTGCGAACTGGCCCAAATCATGCCGAAGCGTGCTCGACTACCACATCTAAAACTGACTGTTAGATTGTTTACCATCCGATGAACCATTAACTAACTTGCCGACACTAGAATAAGAAATTGTTATAATTTCAATATTTCAACATTTTTATGCCTTTAAACTATTTGTCACATTGGGTATTAGAATCTAAGAAGTTGCAAGTTGAAAAACAACAAAATTAACTATCTTTCATTATCTGTAGTTACTCTGTACTTTACGAATGTCAACCATTAGTTTAAGTAACTGCATTATGCCCTCTGCGTCGCATAGAAAGCTTTTTGTTAAGAAGGTGGACTTATTTATTAGAAAACATTGTATATTTATTATTTAAAAGACAATTTTTACTTTCAAATGAAATATTGAGAACTGTTCTTTTCTAAATAATATCAAAATATAGATGATATAAATTGTGATTCCTACTATTTCACGTTATTTTGTATGAAATATGTACAAGTTTTATAAGAAATGATAAAAACGTAGAGAACAGGTTTAAGGAAAGGGAATAGGCAATTATATAAGTATGAATAGAATATAAAATAAATGTAACTTATGTAAATAAAAAATTAACACATTCTGATAATTTTTTATGCGTTAGTTAGTGCACTAGGAAGAATCTCATTTAAAAAACAATAAAAATAAAAAAAGAACCGAAAAAGTTACAATCTGTATAACAACAAAATTACGTATTCCAGAAGCACGTCAAAATCTGTTATTTTTTAAACGAAAAATGAACCAGATTAAGTGTCTCATACCATTGGGGACGTCACATATACCTGTTCGTTACAAACTGCATACATTTTTCACGTTATTTAAAATATTTCAATTGCATAACAGTCGGGGCATTCGAAACAAAAGCATTTATCGTGATATATCGGGTCACTTCGAATAATAACTCATGTTGAGAAATTATCTGGAATTACACATGATTTATGGGTAAATATTACGCATTGTTGTTTTGTTATACCGTTCACTATCCGCCATTGTGTTATTCTGACTTGTTTTAAATATTGTTTGAGTATCAATGCTAATTTCATAACTTTCAATGATTTGTGCACACACACACACATACACATTGACATGTCTGTGTGTTTAAGTTTTTATGTCGAAGTTCATAGTTTTGTTTATTTTAAGTAATTTAATGAATTATCTGTTATTGCTCACGTTTGATTTGTGATTGTTTTTTGTTACAATGTTCTATCGTAAATCATCATCTTAAATTACAGTCACTCAGTACAGTAACTAAGCTTAATTACACCAAAAACCTTAATTTAATTAAGTACTTCTATTGTAAATAAATAACAGTTATTGTTCATACTTAGACTTACTTAAAAAAATATTTTGAAAGTTTCAATAAGCTTTATCTCACCAAAAACTATTATTTAACTATAATAGAAGTAATTACCTACTTTACTATATATTTAAAAAAAGTGTAGTCAATCGTGAGTTATGGTATACCATCCCAATCTTTTTACTGCTTTTAAAAAACAAATTAATATTTAGCTTAAATATAATAAGTCATTGAGATGTTTTATTTCCTTCTTACAGGAATAGAACCCAAGTCTCCGTGGCTGGCACTATGTCTTTGGAAAAAAACGCAAGCGAGATGTTATCCTAGAAAATACTTCTGATATATATTATTACTATGTATATATTACATATATAGACATGTCCCTATAATCACCCTTAGAGTACTGAATACAAATGATTAGATAATCCAGTTTGCATAATTATTACAATTATATCGCAAGCCTGTCTGAGTAGGTAAATAAGCCATTAAGCAGGGAGACCAATGAAACTCCCCTAAACCCTTTGGAACCCTCGTGTCTGATTTACCCAAGGTAAATACCAGCTATATACGTATAATATTTTATATAATCAGTAAAATTTAGAATTTTCAAATATGTTTCCAAATTTTTATGAATGTTTAATTATACTTACTTAATTATAATTATACAGACAGAAAAAAATAGACACATTAAAATGAAAGAACGGTTTGATAAATGTTTCATTTAAAAGATGATATTAAATTTATTATATCATAAAAGATGATATTTGATTACGTAAACGAAGTTGATAACTATAATTCACACTTAGATACTAGAAATTATTTTTAGTTAAACTGTATTCTGGTTAAATAATACGGTATTAAAAATTGCCTCGGCGAATTGATAAAATAATTTTAAAATGCTTACATTACATTTACCATAGTATCGCAAGCACCATAGAAGAATTCGACAATAGTGCATATATTAAATACCAAATAAAGTGCACAAATACCTTTAAACGAGCAATTCTTGTATATATATATATATATATAATTGGAATCTCGGAATCGGCTCCAACGATTTTCATGAAATTTAGTATACAGGGGGTTTCGGGGGCGATAAATCGATCTAGCTAGGAATTTTTTTTAGAAAATGTCATATTCGTGTTTTATTCGTGTTATTTTTTTTCCTGACATCTATTGGTGAATAATAATACTATTTTGCTTCGTAGATAGCTGGACAACTGAAATAATGTCATATTCGTGTTTTATTCGTGTTTTTTTTCCTGACATCTATTGGTGAATAATAATACTATTTTGCTTCGTAGGTAGCTGGACAACTGAAATAACACATAGGCACTTTTTATACCGATATTCCTACGGGATACGGACTTACGCGGTTTCAACCGCGGGTCACAGCTAGTACCAAATAAAGTGCACACAAACTCCCAAAGTCCATTACACACAAGTCATAAAACTACGACCTGCTGAACGTTTAATTCCAACAAATATATTTCCCTAGACAGATTCGCGTTGCAGCTAAATCTAACTACATTAAACGAGCGAAATTTGTGAGCGTATTTGGTCAGATACATTTATTTCTCTGCCACGTGTCGCTAATGTAAGCTCTGGGCTAAGTCACTCACTTTACCGAAATGTCTGTCTGAATTGAGATTATTAACTACTAGCTGCGCCCCACGGTTTCACCCGCGTAAGTCCGTATTCCGCAGGAATATCGACACAAAAAGTTGCCATTATGTTTTCCCAGTTGTCCAGCTGTCTACGTATGAAATTTCATTGCAAATGGTTAAGTAGTTTTTGCGTGAAAGAGCAACAAACAAACACATCCTTACAAACTTTCGCATTTATAATATTAGTAAGATAGGATAGAATAAATCTGATCCCCGGTTATTTCGTAAAAACATGTAAACGAGTGAACAGGTACTTTCTAGGGGAGGCCCGTTCCATCTTAGACCACATCTCAGCTTACCATCAGGCGAGCTCGCGGTCAAGCTCTGCCCTATTATGAAAAAAAAATGTACATCCACCTATGTAAATATAACGTATTTTTTATTTTACATATTTCGGCTAATGATGATAACGATGCTAAATTGCAGATCAATTGCAGACTCCTCGCTTGCCTCTACAATTGGATTGCCGACTTCAATTTGGAAAGAGATGAAGAAAAAGCATTGACGAGAGGAATAAAGGAAAGAGTAAAGAAAAGGATATCTACCTCCCCCCCCCCCCCCCCCCCCACTTACCGAACGAAACGCAGCAGTGTGCTATTTCACGCCGGTTTTCTGTGGGGGTGTGGTACTTCCCCATTGCGAGCTGGCCCAATTCGTGCCGAAGCGAGCTCGACTACCACATACAAAACAATTTCTCAAGTCATTAATGTCATATCTATGACCTAAATGAATCATCATCATCATCATCATCATCATCATCATCATCATCATTATCAGCTTTTTGATGTCCACTGCTGGACATAGACCTCTCTCATGCCACGCCACTAAGCCTGGTCGTTGGCTCTTTGTCACCAATTGTGACCAGCAACCCTACGTCGTCACTCTACCTAGTAGCAGAGCGTCCTACGCTACGTTTACCGAGCCGTGGTCTCCACTCTAAGACCTGTGTGCCCCAACGGTTGTCTGCTCTGCGGCACATATGACCTAAATGAATAAATCCACAATCCCCGCTGATCTTGTGGCCTCTCACTGGGCGCTCTGGCTTTATTTTGTGCAGTGTTACGGGGAATCACAAATGAGGCGACGCTATACGTAAATATATTTCATTTTATTCCTTTATTTCACAAAAATACTAAAGAGCGTATTAACATATTCAAATATTTGTTTGTGTATAAAATATTTAATTTTTGCTTTTACGCAGAAATATAAATGAAATTACATAATTACATTTTGCTTATTTTAATAACTAACTTCTCATTTACCAAAGGATATTTCATTATTTTCATAAATACTAATAAAATATAACTTTATATTCATAGAAATGTATGCGTCATGAGCGTTCGTAGAAAATTAATCAAATTAATAAAGTACCCAATTACGCTACACACCTACAGTCATAATAATATACATATATAATAGATAATACATTGCACATAAATTACATTTTTAAAGGGAAATCGCATATAATTACTAAATGTATGTCCCGGCTTCGCCCGTGTTACATATATATACATAGTAGTAAAGATAGATAGTCCAGGGTTAGCTAGCATAGTTTCGCATAGTTCTCGTGGGATATCCGTGATAAAAACTATCCCATATCCTTTTTGGGTCTCAAACTATGTCTGTACCAAATTTTATCTAGGAGTTAGGTAGTTCAGGTATGAAATAGAGACAGACAAACAGATAGACGGACAAAGCTAGTTTCGCATTTGTAATGTTAGTAGGGATTATGGTCAAGATATGTATATGTAAAATGAAATCTATAACAATTATTCATTATTTACAAATGTTATGTATGTATGAGGGCTAAAAGTAAGGCAGAAATATGATAATTACAAAATTTGTACAATTATAACATAAAAACTTACATAAAATAGCAAATGTTTCATGTAACTTTCCATTAGCATTGAATTTCTCAATTCTAAATACTATTGCACTAACCACTGTACCATAAGGGTCTATGCACGATGACTGATAAAAAGTGTATATATTTTTATATTGCATGTTCTAGATTCACTAAACACAGCTAACTCAGCTTTATACAATAAGAAAAAAAAACATTTAATAAATATTCATTAAACTTAATAATATATAAAAATATAAAAATAAGTTTTAAACACAGTTATGAACTAATTTACTTAAAGTACAAGTATTTAATTAAGCGATGAACGCTCATCTAAATTAAAAATCTTAATTTCTTAACTTTATCTGGGATTTAAGGAATAAATCACTGATATTTACTAATGGGCAAGAAAGTTAGAAGCAGATGACTGCGATAAAATGCATTTAATAACTAGATTCATTTATTTATTTACGCGGATAAAATAGTGTATGTCAAATGTTTTGAAATTGTATTTATTTGTTATTGTGGATCAGACAAATAAGCAGCCTAGTGGTAAGCGATCACAGCCGCCTATGTACATATGCAAAGCCAAGGTCTCTGTATGATTGTAAAAAGGGGGAGTAATAGAGAAATAATTTACCTATCTATAGATAGGTCTGGAAAAGGCAATAAAAATAATTTTGACGAACAAATATAATATGGGAAGGTCGTTGATAAAAAGAAATAAAGGAAAAAGTCGTTAATACAAAGGATGTAAAATTTAAAATCCAACTGCTAGGTACTAGCTATTATATGCAGCTTTCCTCGAGTAGCCGATGTAGCTCCCCGGGGGAATGAATTTTCAAACTTCCTTTAGTGCCTTAAATGGGCAAGTTACGTCATGCAGGACAGCTCAGTGAAAAATTATAACCTTCTAAAGTCTATGTTTGATAAACGTTTTGTGCGTTCCAGTAATATTTGAATTTATTTGCAAGTTAGTACGGATCATAATCATTCTAATATTATAATTGTGTAAGTTTCTTTATTTGGATGTTTGTCCGTTAATCATGCTGAAACTACTGAACGGATTCTGATGAAATTCGGTATGCATACAGCGTATGATCTGACTTAGGTGATAAGATACTTTTAACCCGATTAAATACTCCCTTGGAATGAAACAGGCATGTAATAATTCTGATAATAACTTTAATTAAAATTCAACTTATAAACAATACAACCGTCAATAATAAACGGTGTCAAAATTACATTCAGAGTCCTGAGGCGATTCAAATTATGAGCATTAAATAGGTCACAGGCCAAATATAAGGGTGCAGGCCATAGCCCATCATGGCCCAGTAGGGTTGGTAGATGCCACACATCGACAAACTTTTTCACATTCAGGTTTCATTTCAGCATATACCGATTTTTATGCATTACGTAAAATTATCTTTAAATATAACGACGTTTATCGATATTTATAAGTGTAACTGCTTTTATTGAATTAAAAATATTACGTGCAAGATTAAATTCTGGAATATATATACTAGTTTTATTCAAGTAAACAATAAGTCTTTAATGTCTAACGTTAATTAATAATATACTCGAGAAATTCAATTAATAAAAATCTTCAATAAGCCAATTTCAAATTAAAAATAAAAGATATGAAACTTTACAAAACTTCTTCGAATATCAAAAGGTTGTCAGGGCCAGAAAAATGTTAATTAGCAAAGTTGAATTCGATTCATTTTGTAACGTATTTTTCTAAAACATTTCGTTTTCTCTTAAATTATCGTTGTCTTTGAACAAATATTTCTTTCATATTTAAAACGAATTGTTAATTGTTGTTGTACAATTCAGCATAAACACCTGTTTATGCTAAGCGAGCTCGCTCACAAACCACACTAAGAAAGCATTAATTGGAATACGTTCATGATCTTTGTTTTACCTTTTTTAAAAGCGATATAACCCCTAACACCAAATATTCAGACAGTCAAGAAACTCTTCTCTTTTTGAAATTGTTCAAACACATGTTATGTGTCTTCTGTTTACAAACAAACTAATATCAAATAATTGTAATGGCTCAAATAAAATATTATAAACAGAATATACACATGAGAAACCCTTTAAGCGCAGTGATTCTAAGTAATTGCATTATACAAGTGCTTGCCTCAAGCCCTAAAAGTAAACATATGGGTAAGAAAATTTTCTCTAACAGGTGCAATCTAGATTTTCATTAGCATTTAATTATTATGAGTGGGCTTAAATGACTTTATGAATGGCTGATATTTTATGCTATGTAAAATACTGCTATTATTCGTTTCGTAATTCCAAAATAACTTTAAATTCTAAATATTTATTTGACTTTCATAAAGTCGTCTATGAACGGAAAGTTATAAACCCGGGACAATTAACAAAGACGAGTATATTACCTAAAAAATTGGCGGAAAACTGTTTGGTGGGAATAATGTCATGTGAATTTATAAGATATTAATTATGTCATGTAAATTTTGACTGCAGTGAAATGCTTCTATGCACTTCTGATGTCTTAGTACATACGGTATGGTACGGTATCATACAATTTCTTACAAACAGAAACGATTTGGTCCTTGCTTTGTACGAGGCTAACAGAACATTCAAAGACATGTTTCTCATGGTGTCGTCACCGTAGTTGGTAGTAGTTAAGAAAACTCCTTTGTATCTCTGCCTACCTAGTAAACACTATCACACAAATAATTCTTCCATACAAAACTTGTTAGGTTCTTATCTTCTATCAGGCTAGCAGAAGATGTAAGAAATTCTACAGTGACGTCATAGAAGTTTGTGGGAATCTATGACGACTTCCCTGAATGTGTATGAATTGTGACGTAGCAGGAAATCGCCTGCGTAATCCTGCTCATCTAGTAAAGATATATACACTTATAATACTGCCATGCAAAAACGGTTAGTTCCTTGCATTATTATACCAGTTATTGACGGGGATGCAAATGATTTGGTATGTGGGAGTCGAGCACGCTTCGGCACGGATTGGGCCAGCTCGCGTCGGGGAAGTACCACACTCCTAAAGAAAACCGGCGTGTAATAAATAATAGCATGCTATTGTGTTTCGTACGGTGAGTGGGGGAGCCGGAGGCCTATACCCTTTTCCTTAACCTTTCCAGTCCTTTCCTTTATTACGCTCATCAACCCTTTCTTAATCCTTACCCAATTTAAAGTCGAAAATTTATTTGTAGAGGAGTAAGATCTGCAATTGACCGTACGCCTCTCCAAATGATCATGGGCGGTGCTTACCATTGCGGCGCTTACCATCAGGCGACCCACCAACGCCATTTTCGACTCTGACATTAAAAAAAATGCTACTCATAGTGACATCACGGAAGTTGGCGGGAATCTATGACGTCATGTTCCTTTGCATATTATGACGCAGCAGAAAAAGCCCTGCGTATTCCTGACTGTCTAGTAGATAGATGATACAAACAAACACTTTCCATACAAAAATTAAAACGTCCTTGCGTTGTACCAGGTCAGCAGAATATACAAGGAGATATTTGTGATAGCGACGTCACAAAAGTTGTTGAGAAACAGTGTTATGTTCGATCATTCGAGAATTCTTACATTATTGAAACGCTTCTTCGTGTTTCTGTTGACCTAGTTTATACTGACATTATATAATTTCTTTAGAATTATAATGGTTACCTCCCCGTGATGTACCAGGTTAACAGCCACATTAACAGATTATTCCTGGAGATGTCTCGAATTGACGCTAAAGAAATTGGCAGGAACATTCCAACATTTCACTTTTGTACAATATGTCTTCTCTATAAAACGATTCCATATAAAACTCAATCAACTTTCGCAATCACTTATGTAAATATTGATCTGAGTGTAATTATAAACGATAAGAATTATAATTTTATCATGCCAGAGACTATTAATGTCAATCCGACTCGCATAAATCGTTTGTAAGATCAGTAACAAGAAATGGTTGGTGGAGAGAAATTAAAACAATAACATGTTGTGGACAATGTGTTTGTTGATTTGACCACAAGGTCAAATTCTGGTCACGAATACTCAGACTTCGGTATTGTATACATGGATAATTAATTATGTCTTTAATTATAATTATAAGTCACAAATCATAGTCGCATAAAAATTTCCTGGTGTTAAATTTTTCATATCCCATATTGTGGTCTAGCTTATTGTATGTTATCTAAAGATAGGTAAATTAAAAGCCTGATTCGAAATATCATCAAAATTTTCTTCGATCAGTTAATTCCATACAAATTAAGTTTTATTTGTTTACCGTTGCTATGGATATTAAAGTCGCATATTGCCTACGTAATATAGTTTGTCTTCGGATACTAAGAGTAGGTGGCCTAAGCTGTAAGTTTACTTTAGGTTTAGGTCCCATACAAGTTTGCTTAAAGTAGCTTATAGTAAAAACTTTTGCATACGTCCTTCGTCTAGGTCGTACGAGAACACGACAAATAAGTAATTTTGTTATTAAATTGCTCTTTTAAAAGTGGAACAAGCTTGTAATTAATTAGAACGACGAAGTCGACGAGCGTAGAAGAAACAAATCTGCACATTATTCACATCACCACTACTCAAAACTTTGAAGAAAAACATCGAGGCCGGCATGTCGAAGAATCAAAGGTCGACGACATCTGCCAATCCGGACTTGGCCAGCATGGTTGATTATTTCCAGAACCCTCATAGGAGGCCCACATCCCTGCAATGAGAACGCATATGGGTTGATGATGATGATTTAATTTATTGATTTAAATAAAATAATAATAAATCTTTAGACTACAGGCCCATATAGAAAAAATTACGGGTCATTTGAACCACCAGGTGACCTATCTAGAACGATATAAGAG